>NC_088380.1:173979166-174283333 GCF_037993035.2 Macaca fascicularis | reverse complement strand
ATGCAGAACAAAGAACTGACTGCTTTTCATATTTGGCAATGACCCAGGGATATTTTTCTCACATTTTAAGGTAGATAAGAATCACTTGAGAAGTTCGCTAACATTTGGATTTCTCGGTTTGACCCCTCTTGAATTCAGAAGGAGGCAGACAGGGAGACAACCTTGTTATCTGTATCTTTTGAAAACACCCCCATTCATGGTGATTCTTATTTACACACTTGCCAAGGAAAGACCTGATAGTGAGCTCCTAGGGGCAGACCATGTTTATAAATCTTCAAGAAGTTCACATGTTTTCAAGAGAGGCTCTTGAAAGGCATGCGTTAAACCATCCTCCTTGTCTTTAATACAAAGCACCTTCTTAGTGACTGATTTATGGCATTGTTTGTTATAATCACTTTCTTCCTTCTCTTCTGGCTTTTGGAAGATGCAGGGAAAACCTCCTGGTGAGAGAGCTCAAGGGCTTCTGGCTTACCTTATGCATTTGACGGCAAATCCTTCCATCTGATTCAAGGTCATTCCCCATGCCTGGCCCTTCCCTTAATACAACTTGCCCACTGCCCAGGGTACTGCCAGACTGAGTGGACATATTGAGTACACAGAGTGACCATTGACTAAAATGGCAGCATGACCATTTAGTCGATGACCGTTGATTAAACTTTCAGGACACCAGCTTTTCCTGTTCTGCTCCAACTCTAACAATCCCCTAAAGCAATTGCTATTTATATTTCAGGATATATGATTATATGCTTTCTATGATTGTGACTTTATTTCTCAAATTATTGCCTTACGTATCTGTCATGTAAAATCAATATGATTTCAAAATATTTTCCTAATGCACATTGTTTCAGAGGAAATGCATTAATGCTCCTTGAAGGTATCAGAGATACATTGGAGGCTATTATATCTTTGGTTTAAACCTCACTTTAAACCCCTCCAGTAGTTTTTGGTCTTGTCTCCAAAGAACACTTAAAGCAATTTGAATTATGACCAAATTTCAGTGCAGATATATTGATTCTAGAAGCCAGTCCTACTATTTACATCACTGAAGTGTGATGGCTATCTCTCTTTATGTGTGTGTGTGTTGATTAAAATTCCTGCTTCTTTGAAACAGAGATTTTTCAGCTTGTAGAATAAATTGTAAAGTTTTTAATTTACTCCAAATGTCTCTCTCAAAAAACACCTCACCCTCTAAAAATTTTTTTTTTTACTTATAAACTACAGACTTCCGGTGGCATTTAATGAGTTACCCATCATTAACTCTGCAGGATGTAGTCAATAAATTTAATATGTGTGTACTTAAGTGAAAGATTTGACAGCTATGAATTGTAAATAGGAATTTGGAATGAACAGAGATTTTTATGAGTGAAAAAATAAGAACAACATCATTGAAACTTGCATTAACAACAAATTTTTGCTAGCTACTTGCTTTCTTCAGGTTTTATTAGAAGAAGGAATTGATGCTTAAGGGCATTTGGGGACAAGATGGGGACAAAGTCTTATAATATTAGAAGCACAAATCTCTAGTGAGATCATTTTAGTTTAGTACCTATCCCCTTTCCATCTTATTCATGAAACAAGTGAAAATTAGTACTGTTCCCAGTTCTGGGCCACTTTCCCTTCTATTTAGGAACCTTTCTAAGGAAGGTGGGAGGGAGAATTCATAAAGAAACCTAACTTTGTGTTGTATCTTGGAAACCATAGGGACCAGGGCAGTGACTTTTACTGTTTGTCTACTATAAGTCAGAAAACAGATGAGGTACTTTATGTAAGTAATCCCATTCAACTTTTTAAAGCCTCAGTTTCTATAGATCTGTGAAGAGATTAGTAATTCCTACACTATAAATAGAAGCTTAGAAATTTTAAATCACCTGCCAAAGTCACACAGGTAACAAACTACGGAACTGATATGGTTCTACCTGACTCCCAAAGCTGCTCTGCTCTATCATCTAGATATTTATCTTTAATTTTAGGGTGGCAAATTTTTCCTTTAAAGGGCCAGAGAATAAATATTTTAGACTTTGTGGACCATATGGTCTCTGCTGCAACTGCTCAACTCGCCCTGTTTGGGTGTGAAACCAGTCACAGACAGTACATAAACGAATGAGTATGGCTATATGCCAACACAATTTTTTTTATGGACCTGAAATTTGAATTTCATTTAATTTTCATGTGTCGTGAAATATCATTCTTTGTTCATTTTCTTGTCCAACGATTTAAAAATGTCAAAACTGTTCTTAGTTTACAGCTGTACAAAAACACACACGTGTCTAGCTGAATTTGGCCTGGGATCCTCGGATTTTTATCCCCTATGGTAATTCCCTAAGTATCTGCAAATCAGGAGCTATACTTAATGATTCTCTAAATTTGTGATGGTTTCCCACAGTGCCTAAAACAGAACAGGCCCTTGCTTGACACTTGGAGATTTGACTGAATATATGGCTCTCCACAGTGTCATTTTTATTTTTCAATTGTGTGTTCCTTGCTTCCTTTTTGCTTGAGCCTAAATTTACTCCAACGCTGTAATTTAAAATTTTTTCGAAGAAAAATAAAAGTTGTATCACTTAAAGTTACTGTACCTTAACAAATGCACCTAAAGTGGCACTGTTTTTGCATGCATGAAAGCTCAAAGCCTCAACAACTCCCATGAGCGATTAATCTTCTAACACTAATTAGATATTTGCTAATTAGCGTCTGATGTGTGAAATGAAAAAACATTTTGAAGCTGAAATGAATAGGGTCTAGAAAGATAGGGCTGTATTCCAGTTCCCCCTTTTCCATATTATTATCATATTTCATAAATATTAATAAGATCACATGATACCAGCCGCTCTATAAAATTATCTCTCTGAATGAAGGCTTTTGTTTGATATAATAGGGATGTGTCAATATTTTGCATATGGAAGAAAGCACTCAATGAAGGAAAACATTTTTTTCTCAATGTTAAAGAGATGTCATATTTCATAAATCACTTTTATGCTTGATCAACCAGTCCTACTTTTTAAACCTAGGTCTCATCTTCCCATAAGAGAAGGTAGGAAACCTTTCTCCAAATCATCACTTCTCTTCCTTTCTTATACCTTAATCTTATCTTGGTTTAAAATAAAATTTAACAGAATGGAAAATATTTTAATCTTATGCTTCTGTGCAATGAAAGAGTAGAAATCATTACAGAATGGTCAATTTCAATAAGCATTTTTACTGGTAAAAAAGAAGCATTTGAATTTCATTAATTGCATGCATGAGGACAATCCTAAAAAAACCTCCATATGCCATCTTAATAAAAAAATTTATAGAGAATGGGATAGAGATTTCAGTGCTTCCAACTCACACACAGGCTATAATATTCAAGTCATAAATATTAAGTCATGTATTCTTAAAATGTAACATTTTGATTTGAAATATTTCTCAAATGAAAGCACACATTAAACATACTTGGTTCTGAAAGAATAGACCTATAATAATAAAGTATTTCAGTTGGTGTGAGTTTTTTTTTTAAACTACTCACCTGTGAATGCTGGTCATATCACAAATTATATCTAATTGCCGCATTGATACAGTAATTTGAAATGATAGCTAAGCACAAGTTGACAAAGGTGACATTGAAACACAATGACGATGAGATTATCGTTTTCTTAGGCTGACATTTTGTGATTATAATAATGCTGATCGGAATGATTAAAACCATAACGATGGGAAAGGTGTAAGAACCAGAACAAAACGTACTGAGCCTAGAGAGAGCCTAACTCTTATTTTGCCTCCTGCGTTTCGGCATGGTTTCTTCTTCCAGTGTAAAATTAGGCATATGCACTAGTCTCAGAGACTGCTGGAAACTGCAAATGACAGACAGCTTATTCTACCTACTCACAGAAGGTTCTGTTTTTCAAAGCTGGAACGAGAGGAGAAGGTCATCTATGACAATTTATCCATTTACCCTGGGGACTGTTTTCCGATTGGCTTTGAGGTTGATAGTCAGCTCCCAGGTTCAAAACACCAATACACTACCTGTACTGAAAGTTACCTTCAGCTTAGAATTCATGGTGCTCCAAGGCTCTCAACTGTTGCAAACACCAAGTGAATGGAAAAGTCTGCCAGACATTACCCTTTCACTTATTGTTAAATGAGAATAAAACTAGACAGCTTTTAATTACCAGCAACAGAGAAATGAGTCAAGCGGAATCATACCCAATCAAGACATCACCAGTCAATCCAGCAGGCTGACTGACGGAACCTGGGAAATGAAGGATGTTCTGTACTTTGCTCAGATGAGCCTATTTAAACTGTATCAAGTTCAAAGTGTTTGATGAGCCTTGTAATTCTAGCTGAATTCTGAACCTCATTTCAAAAATAGAGGATAAGTGTGTCTCGATTATTTGAAATCGCCTTTCCAACTACACATGTGTTTTCAAATTTGCCTTTCATTTATTTATGAGAGTCAGTGTCTTCAAGTATCATCATAGATTCATGGATATTCACCTGGAAGCAATTCATAAAAACTCTCTGGCACACACTCTGTTAGGTCCAATTGCCCCATTTTGCCGATGAGGCAAGACATAAGCTAACAAGTTTGTGATATAAGTACTGTCTCCTGATTAGAAACTCCTCATTATCCTACAGTGTCCCACATTCTGCAGCATTCAGAAAGTTTCCTTCCTCCCTTAAGGTGTAAGCTGACTGCTTGTTTGACAGGTAAGTCGAATATCATGGCTTCGTAACCACCACTTACTTTTCTACAAGAAGTGTACTGAAGAAATACCTTACAGCATGAATTGCCTACAGGCATCCCACTCCTTAATAAAGTCTCTATTTCATTCAAAATCTTCATCCTTCCACATTTCAAGCTAATGATACCCATGTGGGTTGTAACAGCACCTTTCCCCAAGGAGCATCTATGGCTTTAATCTTTGCAACATACCTGGGAAGATGGAAGAAGACAAAGGTCATGCGAGTTAGTAAAGGCTCAGATTCGTCCACAGTCAGCATCAGAGGTAGAAAGCCATGACTTTTGCTGAAGGCCTTGCTTTGTTTTGTTTCCAGAAGAACAAATGATCATCATTCTGAGATAACTATACTCTTCCTGATAGACTAGATTTTTGTTTCTCTACTTCTACTCAGCCTATCCTTAAAATTTTTAGTTTCTCCTTTTATACCAAGTGATGTGTTTATACAATAATTTAAAATGATTCCTAACCACATATTGACAAAGAAGATACTGAAACATGATGAAAATGAGATTATTGTCACTATATGACTAGCATTGTAATAAATACACTTTATACAGTAATTCATTTATTCCTGACACCATTGTTCTCTTAGCTTTGCGGATGAAAACACTAACTGGCCTTTTTTTCTTTTTTTTGGTAGAGATGGGGTCTCACTATATTGCCCAGGCTGGTCTCAAACTCCTATACTCAAGTGATCCTCCCACCTCAGCCTCCCAAAGTGCTGTGATTATAGGCATGATCCACCATATTCAGCCTCAACAAACTTTGAAACGTTTCAATCCATTCCCTCAAAATTATTTTCTGTGCTTGTACAGCATGCTAAACTTTGTGTTGGGATGTGACATCTAATCTTTTTTTTTTTTTTTTTTGAGATGGAGTCTTGCCTTCATCACCCAGGCTGGAGTGCAGTGGTACGATCTTGGCTTACTGCAACCTCCACCTCCTGGGTTCAAGCAATTCTCCTGCCTCAGTCCCCCAAGTAGCTGGGATTACAGGCACCCGCCACCATGCCTGGCTAATTTTGTTTTTATATTTTTAGTAGAGACAGTGCTTCACCATGATGGCCAGGCTGGGCTCAAACTTCTGACCTCAGGTGATCTGCCTGCCTCGGCCTCCCAAAGTGTTGGAAATATAAGCATGAGCCACCGCACCTGACCTGGACATCTAATCTTGAACCAGACAACTAGGCTCTCATCAACTGCAAGCCTGAGGCCTTAGGGCAAGCAAGTCATGAGTTCTACCTGTTTGTTGCCTGACTCCATGCTAAAATCATAGATATCCCACATTTCTGAACTCACAGACTACTATTCTCTTTGAGTTCTAGGAGTGAGAAAACCATAGTACATGATCCAAATCTAGTCTGCTGCTGGTTTTTTATTTCCCACAAGCTAAGAATGGTTTTTCTACTTTTAAAGGGTTTTTTTTTTAAAGTATATGGAACAGAGAAGAGAGATTATGGCTCACAAAGCCTTACATATTTACTATCTGGTCCTTTATAGAATAAATTTGCTGATCATTGATCTTTATAAAGTTAAATCTGCCTTCAAGGCATTTTACTTGACTTCTAAATAGCTTAGTACACCCTTCGGGTTTTTTTAGAGTATTCATGGTAGTGATTATTATTTATTTGTAGCCACATGCCAGTCATTATGATAAAAATTTTGTATATTATAGCTTATCAATCTTGTTAACCCTCAGAATGAGCCTAGGTGGGTATTATTATTAGACCATTTACAGGTGAAGAGACTCAGGTTCAGGATGATCAAGTATCAGAACATATGGTTCAACTACTAGCCAGGATTCACACTCTGCATGGTGTAATCCCACCACTAGCCTATAGAGTATCTTTATACTAATAAGATAAAGCTGTCCCTTTTTATTGGATGCAACCATGTAGACTGCTTGGCAAAGGGATCCAAAGCTAGATTTCAGTGCCTCTTGCTCCCTTGACCCAAGTGCCCTGCACAACCGTAAGCAGGTTGAGCTTATGAACCACTCTGACTTCTTGCATTTGATTTGCGAGCTCTAATTCTATGGCTTGTCTTAGTCCATTTATGGTGCTATAACAAAATACCTGAGACTAAGTAATTTATAAAGAACAGAAACTTATTTCTCATAGTTCTGGTGGCTGGGAAGTCCAAGTTCAAGATACTGGCAAGTTCAGTTTTTGGTGAGGGAATGACACCTTGATGCTGCATCCTCCAGAAGAGACAAACGCCGTGTCTTTACATGGCAGAATGTGGAAAGGCCAAAGCTAGTTTCCCCCAGCCCTTTTATAAAGCACTAAGCCATTTATGATGGTGTAGTCATCATGTCTGAATCACTCCCTAAATGGGCGCACAATGGGAATTAAGTTTCACCATGAATTTTGGAGAGGATGTATTAAAATCATGGTTTAATCTTAGTCTTCAGTGAACAGCTGCATGTTTTGTGTCTTCTCCCTGCCACTGTTTTCTCACCTATCACTTTGGCTTTTCTTCAAGAAGGACATGGGTTTCCTTTAGGCAGCATCACCACGGTCACCTCTGCTAGATTTCTCCTTGTCTCTAAGGTCCCATTTCCCTCAACCCTTGTATTTATGCCACCCCTTTGAGGGGCAGAAAAGGGACAAAGGGGAGCTTGAGTATCTCTAACCTCCTACCTCTGTTACAGTGTGGCTAGAGTGTCATATGAGCAGATACTCCCCCACCCCAAATGGTCAATAACTTACGTTGTGTACCCTGTGGACATCTTACTGGAATCTTCTGAAGAGATTCATTGAGAGGTACAAGCAGAAAAGGAGACTGAAAAGTTATATCAACTTGAACTCACAAGTTTTACAACTTGGTTTGAAAAGAAAATAGACAACTATTTTTATCTCTGAGAAATGATGATTTTACTTAACCTAGAACTACGGTGTTAACAACATGCTGCCAATTGACAAAGACAGAAAAACCAAAGAAAGAAGGAATCCTATTAAGGATGAATTTTAACCTCAAGAAGTACAGGTCATCATGTGTTCTGCAGGAGATGTAGGTGACATCAGGAATAAGGGACAACTGGAGTGACAGGACAGAATGGAAACCCACATTGAGAGATGATAATAGAAGAAAGGGGAGTTCTCATCAACTCTCACCTTGTTATCCCTATGTCATCACAGCTGTCTTCTTCATTCAAGGTCTCCTCTATCCTGCACACCAAATTAATTATCCTACGAATTATTTTATCTTGTCACTCCATTGCTCAGATACCACTCAAATGGTTCTCACTGAATATAGTCCAAATGCTTTCCTGTGACACTCCACATCGAGTTGCCAGATAAAATATAGGACACCCAGTTAAATTTGGATTTTGGATAAACAATTGATAATTTTGCTCGGTGCATACTTATGCTAAAAAAAATTACTTGTTGTTTATTTGAAATTCAAATTTAACTGGCTCTCCTGTATTTTTATTTGCTAAATCTGCAATTCCAAAGGCAATTTGCACAGGGCCCCAGCCTTCTTTTGGAGTCTTATGTTTTTGCAGTCCATTAAAGTGGTTTTCACGCTCTTTGAAATGCAAAGGGAGCATTCTTGTCTCCAAGCCTGACTCACATTGGCATCCTCCCTTAGAACGTCTATTTTATTTTTTCTCTACCCAGCTGAGGACTACCCACAGTCCCTTATGAGTATTCTTAGCCTCTGAGATCTTACATCTATGAGACATCAATGTAATCCTCATTTGACACTTGGTAAATAACCATTTTGGGTTTTATCAACACATTTTGACACCACTGGCAGGGTCGTATCTTTAGTTATTCAGCTCTTATCCTCACCTGATCGCTCTGTCGTGCTCCAGATATGTCCTTCCTTATGGACACATTCATTGACTCAGCAAGGCCTAAACCTCAAGCTTGTTGCTTCTTCAAGCCTCTGAGAGGTTCAATAGCTTGTCTACAAACCACAAGTCTAACAAGTGACAGAAGTTTGAAAACTAGTTAAGAACCAATATGTTGGACTCCAATACCATGCTGTCAATTTTTGTTGATTCCACCCCTTCATATATCACACATCTAGATCTTCCTTTCTGCTTCTGTGCCCTCCCCTGCCGTGCTATGTTACTTAACAACTGTAAAAGAACAGCCAACCAGGCATGGTGGCTCACTCCTATAATCCCAGTATTTTGGGAGGCTGAAGTGGGAGGATTTCTTCAGCTCAGGAATTCGAGACCAACCTGGGCAATATAGCTAGACCCCGTTTCTATAAACAATAAAAAAAAATTAGCCAAGTGTGGTAGTGCATGCCTGTAGTCTCAGCTACTTGGGAGACTAAGGTGTGAAGATCACTTACTTGAGCTCAGTAGGTCGAGGCTGCGGTGAGCCATGATTGCACCACGGCACACCATGTGCTCCAGGCTTAGAGACAGGCTGAGACTCTGTCTCAAAAAAAAAAAAAAAAAAAAAAAAAAAAAAAAAAAAAAACAAAAAAAAAACACCTGGCCAATTTCTCTGCATGCTGTACCTCTCCCAAGCTTCTGCCATAACTCATTGCTCTCAAGCCTGTACAAAGAAATCTTTCTAAAACCACTATGAACATATTACCTCCAAGTTCAGAAACTTCATTCTTACCAAGTTCATTGGCTTGTTTTTCAGGTTACCCATTTCCTCACCCCCATCCACTGTTTCACTTTAACTCTTACTAAACGCTTTCATGAACACTTTTACCCAAGCCATACTATCTTTAAATATTTCCATGTAAGACGTGACTTGCTCCTCCTTGCCTTCCACCGTGATTATGAGGTCTCCCCAGCCATGTGAAACTGTAAGTCCATTAAACCTCTTTCCTGTATAAAATACCCAGTCTCGGGTATGTCTTTATTAGCAGCTTGAAAATGGGCTAATTATATATATATGTATATATATATATGGTATATCACACATAATATATATATAGAGAGAGAGCATGCATGAGAGAGTTGTATATATAAATTCTAATGACTTGTGACTAAACTTTTTGTATATCTTGTCTAACAACACTTTAAAAGTCTTAATGAGACAAAGAACAACTTTCATGGTCCTAAGATGTCAGGCAATTTATTTGCCTTTTCTAACATTCAGTTTCCTCACCTGCAAATGGGGAGGGTATTAGCAGAAGCCTCATGGTGTGGCCATGAGATTAAAGATGAGGCCACACAGACCTCTCAGGGCAGCTTAAAGTCCGTGTTTGAAGAAAATTCTAAGTAAAGATGCACTGAATAATGAATGGTATTAAGAGATACTCTTTTTCCACTATACCTAGGAAACAATCAAATCCACAGCATAAATCAGGCTGTGAAAAGACAACGTGCTGGGTAATAAGGTTTATAGGAGTTCAAGTATGAAGAGAGAAGTGTCTGAGTCCTAATGCCCATTGCAGAATAACTAATTGGCTATTATTTATTACAAGAAAGTGACAAAACCCCAACAGCTTTGAATCTTAGTTTATTTATTAATAAGTGGAATAAGCCAGACACAGAAAGACAAATGCCACATTATTTCACTTACACGTGGAATCTGAAAACGTTGAACTCATATAAACAGAGAGCAGAAAGGGGTCGGTGAGAGGTGCAGGGTGGGAATGGGGACATACTGGTCAAAGGGTACAAAGTTTCAGTTAGAGAGGGTGAATAAGTTCTGGAAATATATTGTACAGCAGGGTAACTGTAGTTAACAAAAAGCACAGTATACTTGACAATTGCTGAGAGAGTATCTTAAATGTTGCAAAAAAAAAAGATGAGTGTGAAGTGATGGACGTGTCAGACTGTCTGATATAATCATTCCACAATGTATGCATATCAAAACACATACATTGCAAATAGATACAATTTTAATTAGTTAATTATACCTTAGTAAAGCTGGGAAAACAGAATACAGTGAAATAAAATAAAATAAAATGATAGAATACTCATTAAAAAAAGAAATAGTAGACTGCAGCTTTTGAAAACAATAAAGCAAGCCTACAGTTCTTGACCTAGTGCTTCGGAACCACCAGCACAGGGCATTCCTGTACATACAGAAACAGCTCTCCGGAGAATCTGAGAGGTGTTAAGGGGGGAATAAAACATTAGAAACCCCTCAAAAATACAGGAAGTCACTGTTTCAGCCACTTCAGTGCTTAGCAAGATTTGTCAACAGAATATGAGATGTCCTGTGACACCCTGGTGTCATTCATTTGGAGGCAGTAAGTGAAACCTCTTTAGGCGCCGGTGCTGCTTGCAGTCAGGGACTGTGTATTGTTCTGTTTTCTTCACTTCAGCTCGGTCCAGTTCTGTACCCTCTTCAGCCTCCTCCACTCAGACGGAAGAGTTAATGCAGTTAGATTGCTCCTGGGCTTCTAGCGGGACTACTTCAAATGATATTACTTCCATTTGCGACGTGCATCACCAGCAGTGCTCACATTTGAGGGAAACAGTAAACAGACATCTAAGTCCGCTTGCTGGAAGAGAAGCCGCGCTTGCCCATTGAAAGGACGGCAGCGACAGGGCTGTAAATTTGTCAGTTTCCTAAACAGCTCTGCAGCGAAGCACAGGGCTCCACCTGAATGGGACTCTTGAGCGGGGGCCGATGGCTCCGTGCTCACAGGATCTGGGGGAACCTTGTTTCCGGGATCAGGAGCCCATTTTGACAGCAAGGGATCGATGTAATGAGAGTGAAAACTTAAACCAGGGCTTTCTGCTGATAACTACCATTTTGTGAGAAAATCCACTTTGGGACCAAAAAAATAAGGGTCTAAAAAACATCCAGCACATAGTTTCTCAAGGATTAAAAGACATAAGAGAAGGAAAGTATTAAGACCAGGGCCTTACACACAGAACTAAAGAAAGGGTGCCTGCAGTTTGCACAAACACACTCATACTTATAGATGGATAGTCACATGAAAATTCTTGGGTGGCCCACCCTATCTTTATTCCTTATTCTTTCATTTTTTAAAATTGTATTCCTTCTAGAATAGTCTTTCTCATGTTGAACAACTGATTTTATTTTTAAAATCCAATCTACATCACAGATGTAAAATATAATAAAAATGAATTAATAGAAAAATGGATATCCTGGTTATATCAGATTGCTCTAAAAAATTTCTAAACACTCTGACTTTCTCCATGTATCTTATTGTGGATTGGTAGCAGTTTGTTCTGCAGATTAACGTTGAGCAGCACTGCTTTGGGATACATTTTATATTCCTTAGTACAAAGGACTTTTCTCACAAAAATGGTCAAGGAACATATATTTTTCTTTGTGACAGATAATGTATATAACAAACTTGTTACAATACTGCACCCCAATGAATTGAATTTTGAAAGAGTAGCCATTCCTTTCTTCTCTATTCCACTCACCAGCTTCAAACACATTGGTATGAGGTTCCCAGAGGACCCACAAATGCTGGGTACAGTGATACTGAAACCTTTTTTGCCTGTGTCTTCTGTCATCTCAAGAGGAATTTAGGAACTTAGGAGAGTTAAGAGAATATATTAAAGAATCTGTAAAATTTACCTTTACATTTGTTATTTGTGCCATCATAAGCTAACCCAGTCAGTCACTTATTTCTGCACCAATCAACAGAACCCCATCAACTGTCTATGTGAGCATACACGTGACTTCACTGTTTTCAAGGTTACCCTTCATCTCATCTCACTCTTTGTATTTACTCATGTGTTCAGACATTCTGGGCTTAAGATATAGGCTGGTTACTCTACAAAAGAGAGGAAAGTTATCCTAAGTGCAGAAAGTGAACACATTAAGTTGCAATACAGAAAAGACTAAACCGAGAAGCATGGCAATGGATTCTAGTTACAGCAACATTGCTGAAAAGTCGTAATATTACAGAATGTTCAAGGACTTAATGTAACTCCAGGAGATCACACCTCAATCTCCTTATTTAGAAATGTGAAAACTACAACAGGGACTTAAGAGTCACTGTTCTGCAGCAGGACCAAGAGTCTGACTCAGATGGAAAGAGGGGCTGCAACTCAACAGAAACCATTTGCTGACTGATTTGCTTTTTCTCAACCTTAAGATTCCAATTTATAAAATTGAAAAAAATATATACTTCACTTATGCACTCAGTTATCAAGATCTACAATATGTAATACTATATGAAGAACAGAAAAGAGTTCTCCAGATAAAAGGAGAGAAGCCAAGCCAAGGCTTTCTTATTGATTATTATCTTTACCATTATTAGATATAGATTTAAAGCAGACTATTAGAGAAGTCATTTTCTATTTTGCTTAATCTTTCTTCTTCTACCACTCCCACAATACTTACTGGAATAAACTAAAATGAAAGGAAAATCATGTGGGAATATATAGTATAGAATTTCAAAAAGCCTAAAGATAGTTCTTAGTGACAAAGGACCACCAACAGGGGGCTACTGTCTTTCTAACAAACACACAGCAAGGAGAGACAAGGATGTGAAGAGGTTATGGGAATTCATTTCAATGAGTTCAAGAGAGATTATTTTAAGATATGAGTAGAATAATATCAGTCGTCGAGCAGCTACAAACGCTGAACACTTAAACATAATCATATCTTCTTTGCTAAGCACCGTACAGTGTATGGTGGATTGGAAGGATAAAATTTGAAAAAGTTGAAAAATTTTCTCCATTTATATAGCTAGACCAAAAAAAAAAAAAAAAAGGGGGCCTGAATCCCAGCTCACTTATGCGGCAGATACTATGGTAAGAATTTTATATACATGACTTTATTTAAGCCTCCCAGATGCAAATTGAGACATTTAACTATGCCCCTTAGTAAGGTAAAGAGCTGGGATTCTGAATGCAGTACCCATGCTTTATTCACAACACCACACTGGCTCCCCAGTACCCTCTTCCATCTGGCAGCAAGAGGTAGAATATTCAGCCAAATACTGCACATCCCTAGCCCAAGAAATCTTGCAGTCCATTTTGACTTCCAAATGAGCTAGGGGCACTGGAAGGAATGACCTTTCTTATCTAAGATGAATACATTTCCCATTATTGCACACGATTGTCACACTGCATCATTCAGCATTGCTGCCTAATTTGCAGCCTCCAAATCATCAGGCTTTCACTGGACACTTTAATAATTAAAATTTATCTTAAAAAAAGGCAATATGAAATTTGTCAGAAGACTGACTTTATACAGCTATCAAAGCAAAATACTGAATACCTTGTAAGGCCTTATTAAAAAGAATTTAATGGACTTGAGCTCAAACTTTTTTTTATTCCCCTCCTTTCCCACCAGAGGATGGAATTTCTCCAGAGGCTTCAGAGAAGCTACATAACGTCTCGGTGCAGTTACTCTGATAGAACAAAAGATGGATTTGGCCTTGTTAGTACATTGAAGGTTAACTCTACCTGTCTTCCTCTCCTCAGAACAAGGAACCCCTAACACTATGTATTTGATTAAATCTTCATTCAATAAGCACTTAATAAGTGCCTGCTGTTTGCTAAGGTTGAAATACAGGGATTTATGGTCTCTACCCTCACAGAATTCTGAATTTACAAGTCATAACATGCAAATAATGCATTCAATCAAAAAATAACCTTAAGAGAAGTATCTACAGAATATCATGAGATTACAGGTGAATAAGAAGTATTTCTACACTGAGGTCAAGAAATGCTCTAGGAAAAAACAAGGAGCATTTTCTCCTGTCTTTGGGGTATTAGCATCTGTTGACCAAGGGGGACAAGGGCTAGGGCAACCTAGGCAGAGGGAACATTGTAAATATAGACAGAGTCCAGAAAATGCAACACATAAGGAGTAAAATGGTAGATGAGAGAGGATGTCAAGCAATTAGATGAAAAAAAATCATAGCATGAAATTCTGATTGTTCAAATATTTGATATCCTGTGCACATACTTTATAAGTATCTGCTGAATTTTTTTCTTTTGTGGTGGGTGGGGGACTGTTCTTTTCTTAACTTTTAGTTCTAGCAAACCTAATCCTTGAGCTTACTTGTGCATAAGGGCCTATGTCATATTTCAGATATATCCTTTTTGCATCAAAAAGTTAAACCCAAGAAAGTCTTTTTTTTTTTTTTTCTATGTGGGAACGCAAAGTTTCAGTTGTCCATCTTTATAAGTAAGAATTCTCTCCCTCCATCGGGATATGGGGGAGTAGGGTTGGATAAGAAGGCAGTGTTGGGAGAGAGTGTGGAATACCTGAGCAAAGATTCTTTATTCCAGAGAGTTCATTCTTCATGCCAGGCGACAGGGATTGATTGAATTTGAATCCAAATGGACTCCATGCTTTTCTGATGTACTGTGGATCAGATAAGGGTACAGCATACGCCCTCAGAAATATACCTGCGAATATTTCAGCAAGACTCCTTAATCTTATTGCTCTACTTAAAAGATCTGTGAACATCTCAGGAGCAGATTTCCACAGACACTGAATGAGATTTTATTCAAGAAATACAAAGACTCCAAATATACACTAATGGACAAAGCATTATCTATGGTAGAAGGCACAATGAGCCAATTAGCCAATGAATAGGAATTAGAAAGAAGGAAATCTAACTTCCTAGGAGTAAAGATCCAGAGAAACTTTTTTTAAGTATTAATATACTGGTATGTATAAAATAACATTTTAATAAGAGTGATAAAAATATATATTGATTCTAAAGTAATCACAAAGTGCAAACAAGAAAAAAGAAGAAAAACAAACTGCACTTCAAGTCAACCCACAGTTGTTATTGTTTCCTGATTATACAAGTAGTAATATAGGCTTCTTACGAAACATTAGAAAAATAGAGAACCATGTATTCTCATTACCCCACTGTTAGCAATCTGTTGCAGAATATTCCATTTATCTTTTCTAGATATGTGTGTGTGTGTGCTATTTCTTAAACAGAGAATGATAGGTAGTTTTTGACATAGATAGCTGACTGTATGCATTCACATCTTAGATTATTTTTCAGAGATGACCTCTCTTATCCCAGTTTTAAAGATCCTTGCTAAAGGATTTAAAATAGGGATATTTAGTCATTTTGAATATCTGGATCTTTCAGTAGAGGTCTCTTTTTGCTGTTCATGAAGGCACTAGACACTGCTATGCAAATATTGGGTACCCTTTATATTTTATTCTTGTTTTTATGAATGCATAAATGAATATATTTCTTCCTTTGTTAGGCAGGTCTTTCTTCTGTTGTTAAGTGGGCTGGCCATTTACAAGGAGATCCATTTCTGAATATGCATAAAGAAAAAAGACATTCACTACCCAGTTTTATGTCCTGATAATTGGGATATAATAGAGAGAGATGTCTTAAAGTATATAATAATGACAAAAATAATTTTAGTAATAAAAATAATACAAGCTATATTTTTCTAATAGTGTCAACCAAGTCGCATAACAAATGAAGATAAGGCTGGGCACAGTGGCTCACGCCTGTAATCCCAGCACTTTGGGAGGCCGAGGCAGGTGGATCACGAGGTCAGGAGATCGAGACCATTCTAGCTAACACAGTGCAACCCTATCTCTACTAAAAATACAAAAAATTATCCGGGCGTGGTGGCGGGTGCCTGTAGTCCCAGCTACTCGGGAGGCTGAGGCAGGAGAATTGGCATGAGGCATGAACCCAGAGGGAGGAGCTTGCAGTGAGCCAAGATCGCACCACTGCACTCCAACCTGGGAGACAGCAAGACTCCGTCTCAAAAAACAAACAAACAAACAAACAAAAACAAATGAAGATAGTTGTTAGGAATGCAGGTTTCACTACTTGCTTCTCTATTTTCCCCTCATACTTCTCAAAGAGAGTTATAACCTGCTAGAAATTTCAAATCTAAGGTGACTCCTACAGTAGAGTTCCTGATCTGAGAATATAAAATGATCACAGTTTAAAAATAGATACCTGGTGAGAAATCACCACAGGAACACATAGAAATGGAAGAAAGATTAAAATTGGTCCTCTAGGTCCCAGGTCAATAGGACTTTAGTGATACCCAGAGTGTCTTCTATAAAGAGAAGTCAACCATGTTGAAATTTCCATGTCATTGGCATCTGATTTTCCTTAGTCTTTGTTAAGGAATTACCAGCACACTCACGCATTCTTTGATAACAAATCTCAGTAGAGCTGAGCCATATGTTGCTTCCTCGTTCTTGGAATACAGTGCTTAGGTTGGTACTTGGAGCCTCAAGACCTATAAATAACTTCTCTAGGAAACACCATTATATAAAGAGAATCTGACCTTTAAAAAAGACTGACATTTGGATATTGGTCAAAATATTACTTCTTAACGTTAAAATTTGTCATCACAGTGTCATAATATTGTGACACATGATCATGTCGCATCAGACCAACCCCACAAAGTATCAGTCTAAGCAATCGGCTTACACAGATTTGGGCATTCAAAGGAAATCCTTTCTGATGTTCTGCAGGGTGGGGAGCAGCTTGGAGAGAGGGCAGTGTGTAATTTATGCACTTGATTTGGCAACTGGCCAACACAGTTTGGGACGATCAACACAGAAACTGCTCATCAAGCTGATTAACAAACACAAACAAGGGATGATTCTTGTTAACAGCACCAGGTTGGGAAATACCAAAATATTGTGTTTCCCATAAGAAGCTTGCAAGATTAACTGTGGGCACCACTTCAGATGTGTTATAGTTTATGCTGCTAACTTCTTCCAGGTGGGATGAGGGTTTAATTTGTAATAGAGAGAACTGGCATTTCTTTTTACCCCATCATTTGTGAGCATGCAAAAATTCTTATGTAGTAAGATAGGGGTTTAATCCTGGCTGCATGTTAGATTTTCTTGGAGAACTGTTTCGAAAATAGCAATGACCTGGGGTTCCCACCATCAGTGACTTCAATTTAATTGGTCTGGAGGAGGAGGGTACATTTATGCATCTGGTATTTTTTTGAAAGCTTTCTAGAGGATTATGACGTGCAGCCAGTTAATCTTCACATAGGTAGCACCAACTTTACTTGGGAGCTTGTTAAAAAACTGAATTAGGCTTCACCCAGATCTAAGGAATCAGAATCTGCATTTTAACATGATTCCTACTTAGGTGAATCATACACACATTACATTTTGAGAAATGCTGCCATAGAGAAAGGAGATAGAATAATAAAGATATTTACCAATGTTTGGTAATAATAAAGATAATACTGATGAAAATAATTGTCATAGCTAATGCTTATTAGGTGTTTACTGTGTGCCAGATACTCTTCTGAACACTTCACATGCATTAACCCGCTTAATTCTCAAAACAATATAGGGAAGTAGGTATTGTTATTATCCCTATTTTTCAGATGAGAAAATTGGTGTTTATGAACTTGTACAAAGTCTCATGGCTATTGATGGCAGATCGGGCACCTGCAACAATTTTCTCCCTTTGTATTAAAGAAATACGCAGTTTATCAGCCAATAATGAATGAAATTGAAGGACTTGGCATTCTAACACACTGGCCTAATTCAGAGATGCTGACTCAATAGGGATTATGGTCTATATGGAACGTGAATGGCCTTGCTTTCTTTACCTATAAAAGAATCATAGGCTAACTGAGATGAATAACCAGTAAGTATGAGATATTAGACAACCTGGGGTACCATTATCTCCAAGGTACTTAAGGATCAGACCCCATTTACGACTTTGAATTTGGATTTTAACTTTATTCCAGGATCATGAAACTCAGTTGATCTCAATGAAGGGCACAGAAACATAGGCAACATTTTCAGAAGAGAAAATATCGGACTAATTAATGCTGTCTTTTCTTCTTAAGAAAAACTATGAGAGTTGCATTTGGGGAGATATTTTCTGAAAGCAGCAAGCTCTCCCCTGGTCAATCTAAAATAAATATTATTCTATTAGGTGCTAAAGAAATATTTGTTGAGTTAATGAATATGGTTACAAAGTGCTCTCTCAAAGGTAATTTTATTCTGTTTTTCAGAGATTGCAGCCCTTGCAGTGAATGTGGTGCATAGATGAGTTTTATTTGTCAGGAGTAGACTCTTTTTTTCAATGAGCAAACATCAAATACCAAGGGATTTTACACATAAACACGTAGACACAAAATCCAGATTGTGTCTACACATTCACATGTAAAATCCCCTGATATTTGACGTTGGCCCATTGAAATCTAGCTTGTTGAATTGAATTGAAACAAATCTAGCTTTTCCTTTAAAATGGGAAGGTCCTACAACACGGAGCCCACATTCCTGGGTGCAACCATCAGCCACACTGCATGGTGCTGCCTGCAGAAATGAGGCACATGCTCACTAGTTACCTGCTGTCCCACCTGTAGTGGGCTAACTGGTGGTCTCCAGAAACAGATGTCTATTTCCTCATCCCTGGAACCTGCAAATCTTACCTCCTGTGGCAGCAGAGTGGCTATCACATTAAATGGCAAAGAATGTGGTCAGGTATGATCTTGAGAGGAAGAACTTACCCTGGATTACCTGGCTGGGCCCTAGATTCTATCACATGTATCCTTATATAAGAGAGGCAGAGGGAGACTGAGACAGATGCACAGAGGAAAATGGAGCAGAGGGAGATGTGCCCACAAGCCAAGGAATGACAACAGCCTTCAGAAGCTGGAAGAGGCCGCTGCCTCTTCTCCCCCAGTTTTTGCTTTTGGCCTCCAGAACTGTAAACAAATGAATTTTTGTTGTTTTAAGCCACCCAGTTTATGATAATTCATTACGGCAGCCCTAGGATAGTCACATAATACTAACACACATAGATGCCTAGGTGAAATCACTTGTTTTTTTTAATAGGGCAGAGGCATATTTGCTGGGTAAAGTGTACAAAGTAGGACATAGTAGTAATATTAATAGCTCCCATCTCCCAGGGCCTGCTACTCTCTAAATCCAGGCATTATCCCTTAGAATGAATCTAGTTCGATTCACTCATTTTTCCTCCATGCTATCTTACTATAAAAATGTGCCTTTTAGGTAGATTTATATTTTTATATGATAACTTTATAAAATTCCATATAGAATGTATTTCCCAGTAGATATAAAATAAATAATATAGGCAAAAGATCCTAAAGGACTGAATATTCTACAGCCCTCATTTCACAAATGGGAAAACAAGACCCAGAGAAAGAAACTGAGGGGTCCAAGATTACACAGATAATTAAGGCAGAATGAGGAACAGACCTCCTCACTCTTGGTTCATTACTCGTTTCACATCCCATCCAAACCCTTTTTCATAATCATCAGGGTGCGACTTTTACTTCTTTGATGATTGAAATAAGACTTACTGTGAGGTCCATTTAATACAGTGCCATTTTTGTTCAAGGGTAACATTGTCATGCCTCGAATCTATCAAAGGAAATGCTTTAAGTCCATCTCCAAATAGGACTTTTTCTAGGCAAACTAATTTATCCAGAACATTTAAGTCACTTCATGTTTAACCATAAAAAGGTCTTGTCATGATATAAGTAGTGTTGAATGCATTAAAGAGTAGGGATATTTTTAAAAATTGGATAGGGACAACTCAACTGGTCACTTTTTAAAGAGAAGGGAGAAATGAAAGAGAATATGTCTTAACCCATGTATTAGAAACATTTTGAAAGGTCTTAAGAAAACCTGAAAAATATAATTGTGCTTTATAAATTGAGGATTAATATAGAGTTCAGCAGTCAAAGGATACCATAAATTAATATTGTACACCAATGTTCTTCTTGGTAAGAGGAAGATAGAGAATCTTTTAATTAAATTTTATTTCTAAAGGTAATTTTTCTGCAGTAATCATAGATACTCCAATAAGGGAAGAACTGGCTAACATAGTGCTGCATTAGCTAAGTTTTACACCTTTCTAAGCCTTAGGTGGTCAAGTCACATTTGGACTCCATTCTGCATAAATTTCACGCTCCAATGCAACAGCAATATTTTCCTTAATGCTGATCCCAGAACTCCCTAAACACATGGAGTCTGAATTTCTGGAACTCATTCATGAAATAATAAGGATTTCTGTAACCAGTCAGAAGGCATATTAAAATGCCATGGCAATGTATTTGGCTATGCCAAGATCCCACCAGACACAGTGACAAGCTTGATTCACCAATGCCCCAAATAAACCTGTGTATGATGAATGTTTCTGCAGTGTTCCTGGGTAAATTTAGTGGTTTTCACCATGTCTAATTCTAGCCACGCCACAGCCTATTTGTTCAAAGTCAATGGATATGCCCTAATTCAAAATTTGAATCTCATTTCATATCTTTCTCTTCTGGTATGCAAAAGGGCTAAAAATTAACCAATCTTGCCTTAAGGAAAAAAAATGTGAAAATTTGAGTAGTGATATACTTGCCTTTTATTGGTTCAAGCAATGGATCTCGGATAATCCACTAATCTAAGACACTGAAAGTTAATTTTCAGCAACCTTTGTCTCTGGCTATAAATGTCCTGAAAGTTGTTTATTTATTTCTGAGACCTATGTATCATGGCATATGTTTGCCTATAACAACCTCTGCAATAACAACCCCAACCTCAGTCTCTCCAGAATGGTCAGTTCCATACGACCATGTTATTGGCTCTATGACCCATCTATTACCTCCATCTCATCAAGTTTTGGCCAATTAACTAGGAGCGAGCCCTGATTTATAGGCAGTTTGTGGCAAACGTGACCTGGCACCAAAAAAAAAAATTTAAAAAAAAAGGGAAGAAAGGAAAAAGAATGAATGGAAAAAGTTGAGCTGAGCCAGTATGTCGGGATTCTGAACTGGTACCTGGAAAGAATTAAATAGTTAAAAATTGGAGCTGAAGGTGGCTTAATTGAGAGAAGTCAGACAAGCATGAGAGGCCATGTGGAAGTTGAGTTATGAGGAAGCAGGAATAGGGAGTAAGCAGCGCCATGATGTGGAGAAAAGATGAAGAGTAGAGAGAAGAACACACACCTAGAAGCCAAGCCGCACACTTCACAGACAAAGCACTGGAATGACGAATCGTAAACTCTATTCTGCAGAAGTCTCTTCAACTTTTGTGTATCGGGAGCAATCTATTTTTAAACAAGTCTGTTCATATCCAAATCAACCCTCTCTTTCATCTTTTCTAAGCATGATGGACCAAATCTTCACTGGTTTCTGTGCATCATGATCCTCATACAAAAGCCTTACCCTCCCATCTCATGGTGAAAGAACATGAATAAGCCTGTTTCTGGCAAGCAAGAGGAAGATTAACTAAAAATATTATATAAGCCTAGTCATTCATCTGAAGATGTTACACCATTTGTCAGGTTTGATTAGGTACCTTTGAGATATCTCTTTGCTTCCTGCCGAGATCCTACTGTTTCATAACTACTTTGTTTGCTGTTATACAGCAATCTACATTTTAGGCATCTTGATGTGTACTGCTCAATGAGACCTAGACTAACGCAGACATATACTGGTTACAGAGAACACCAAAATACTTTAAAACTGAACTGCACCATTCCTCAACTGCTCCTTGCTGGGTTGTTTAAGGCATTAAGACATTGGGTGATTAAATATCTGGTATCATTAACTCTAATTTTAACTTCAATTAAATGTTTAGGCCCCATTTAGCCTATGCTCACAAAGTGTTGAATCAAGGTTCTAATTTCCAACATTTTGTGACATGATTCTTCAGTTTTAGAATGTTTTCTGTGTTTTCAAATACATCTTAAAGTACTCATTTGCTACATCTGAAATGATTTGTCTTGTAAACATCTTATCAGAGTTACAACTAACATTCACTCAAAATTTAGTTTGACATCGGTTCTTGGAGTGCCAATGTCAATCTGAACTGATTGTGTGTGTATAGATGTTTGTGCATGTTTTAAAAACAATCACAATTTGATTGTGAATTGTAGGTCAAAAATCATTTCTAAGAAATAATGAATTCAATTTTGACATCTAGCTGAATTGGTTACATTTTTCAGAATCTCCATAGCCTTCTCTTAGTGAACTGTAATTTCATGCTTTAGTTAGAGGTATACAAGATGAAACAGTGATCTCTGAGCACCTTGGTTTTTTCCTTTCTTTTGACAGTAATACAGGCATAACCATTTCAGCTGTTGAGTCATTGACTCCAATATATAATAAATGTATACTACAAATCTAGAATCCTTATTTTTTAAAGTGCATGGTTTTGGCATAAGCACCAATGCCGTTAGTTTAATGATTCAATGTCTGAGAAAGAACTTCTGTTTTGTGTTTAGTACCCTTAATATTCCTAGTATATAAAGGGATCAATGGTAGATGTGGAAGTAAAATTTAGAATCAAAGACCTTAATTGATCAACCAGTCGACACATAGTTAGTGACCTGCTATGTGCTCAGTGTTGGGATAAATCCTGTAGAAAATGTGAAATAAAGACAAGATATTGATGATTTCTGTCTTGGAAAAAGTTTTAACCTGGATGAGAACATAATATTTAAGCATATGACACCATGAGACAGCCATGCAGGATAAAATGTAATGAAATGTTTGGTTGTTTGTTACAGAGTGTTAGATGTCAGAACAGAGAAATTACTATGGTCTGTAGTAAAGGGGGAAACATTATGGATTTAAGCCTTGCACTAAAAGAGGAAAGGATATGGACTAGGTAAGACTTTGTTCTCTTCACACTCTCTCTACAGAAACATCGCTGCATAAAACTTACAAGAAATAAGTCACCATAGTAGGCCATATGACTTCTCTTCTCCATGACTGAATCTAAACACAGACATTGTGGATACTGCCTACGCATAAGATTCTCAAGGCCCAAGAAGCCTCTCTACCCCCATCCTCCCAAAAGGTCCTGCCACTGGCCCCATCTAAATCAAGCATACCATTCAACATTTGGGCCTTTTGGAGACAAAGAAGAAAATGATCTTTAAAATCATAACAATTCTAGCCTAGTACTGATCTGGCCCTTTGACTGTCATGATGTGACTCTGGACTGATAACTCAGTCTCAGTTTTCATGTTGTTAATAGGACTGATGATTAAATGATACTGCCAGGCACATGCATGCAGTATTGAGAAGAGTGCATGAACAGTCACATGATCATCAGATGTTAGCTATTCCAGTCGCTGTCGCTAAAACATCAGTTAACCTGTGCACATTATCTGGACATTTCAGATTGCACCATATACAATTACAAACATTCAATTGTTTTGACTTACAAAAATGACAATTACGTATGATTCAACCTAATGATAGAACATAGTCTACTTTCATTCATTAACATAATTTCTCTAATCTTATGGTCAAATCAGAGAATGAAGGATCTCTTGGAATGCAAAGGAAGGAAATGAGACAGGTAACTTTTGATTTGGGGATGAAATAGAGGAAAATCCAGGTTTGGGAAGTTAGCTTTATTGTCACCTGTCATGGTGCCATTAGACAGAAAGTGAATGTCATTGCTGAGTACCTGGATTTGAACAAAGGATAGAAGGAGATGACACATGAACTTAAACTATTGATTTTTTTTTTTTTTTTTTTGAGACAGAGTCTTGCTCTATCACCCAAGCTGGAGTGCAATGATGCTATCTTGGCTCAGTACAACCTCTGCCTTCCAGGTTCAAGTGATTCTCCTGCCTCAGCCTCGCGATAGATGGGATTACAGGTGTGCACCATAGCATCCGGCTAATTTTTGTATTTCTAATAGGGACGGAGTTTCACCGTGTTGGCCGGGCTGGTCTTGAACTCCTGACCTCAAGTGATCCGCCTGCCTCAGCCTACCAAGTGCTGGGATTACAGACATGAGCCACTGTGCCCGGCACCTACTGAATGCTTTTGAACAGGGAAGATCTGACTCTCTCTTGACTCCATCAACCCCTCATCACCAGGTGCATATAATTCTCTATCTGGGGGACACAGCAGAAGTCAGCTGACTGCTAGGTTGATGGTATCAGTATTTGCAAGATAGCACAAATCTGATAAAGGATCCAAGCAAGGCAAGAAACTATAGGTTTGTTTACTGTTTATGCTTTTAAATATTCCCAGAGAAAAACCTCCATTTGTCAATGACCCAGCAGGGAGTAAATGAAAATGCTTATTCAGACCCCTCAGCTGAGAGAGCTTCCTTAACCCGCTCACTGATGAGATAACGCTGTAGGATTACAATAATCAACTTGCAGTATGTCCTCTATTAGCACTGAAAACTATAGCAGTTCATAAGCACTAGGAGACGTTTCTTCATTTACATAATATAGTGACAGAATTTCACCCTTCTGAGACCATCCATTATCTCCCTATCCCTCCCTTGAAGTATTTCAAATAGATACAATTATATTGAGGGCCATTTAACAATCGCATTTGTAAATGCACAAACTTTAAAGAAAAGAGTGTTTATGTATATGTATGCAGTGCCCATCACTGACTTAAGTCACTAAATTATAAACATATCTAGATATTAACAGTGACATTAAGCTTCTCAGCTTCCTCTCAGAGTGAGAATTACAATGAAGTGTCTGTGAGACGGGTATGTAAATAGGGAAAGTAATAATGCACAGGCTCTTCTTAAAATACTTTCGATATCACTATTAGTTTATGCAGTGACATTTTAAAGTTATTTCCCTCTACAGCCTTCCCTAGTTAGCCAAGGTAAGGCCCACTGACAAAGAGAGAAGGCACTTTCTGGTATACATTTTTTTAAAAGTTGGTTAAAATTCACGTTATGAAATTGCAAAAGTTTAGATAATTCATTCAAACTTGGCTTTTTTCCATGCACTTTTCTAAAGAAAATTTAAAGTGTCAAAAATACATATCTTGTGCTCATTATTAAATGCTAAATACCACAGTGTTTTGAGCTGCCTCGTGGCCATTGTAAAGAAAACAGGTGTTCTGATAGATTATAAAGTGTGAGTCAGATGATGTGTAGGACAGAATTTTAATGAAGCCGCAAGCACAGAACTCTGACTGGCCTCTTGAATATGATGCGAAAACCCTGAAAGTAGTGTTAAAGACAAAATAGCAGGAACACAACTCAGGAAGTATTCATTAATAATCAACAAGTAAATGGGATGTGGAAAATCATTATATTGAGGTGCTTTTGCATTTCAATGCAATTTAATATAGCATTAGCCAAGGGAGAAGGTGGGTATAATTTAAAAGGACATCCACGTCTTTGTATATATGCAAATATATGAAGAATGTGTCTTAATTGCCACATTAAGTTACTAGTCAAGACCACAAGCAAAAGCTACAATTCTTCTAGGTGCAGAGATTCCATTAGAGATGGAAAAAGGCACATGAGCATGGCATCAAAGAATGATTATTAATTTCTTTAATTAGGTTTCTATTTAGAAACCTTCTGTGAAACCTAACTTTTCTACTCTTTGTTTTTCATTAAAATGTCTAGAGAGGTTATGAAAGTAAAAATACACTTGGAATTTTAGGTATGTGATGAAATCTATGCTACAATCCAGAAGCGTTTACAATGTCTGGAAGTAAAGACTACATTTTAAATTAGATTATATCTTTCATTAACAAGTATGCATTTGGTAGCTAGTGTCTTACAGAAATCTAGATTACATTTGATTGTCCTAAATTTTTCCTTTTACATTTTTCCTGAATATTATATATTCAACAGTTTTGATACAAAAATTAGCATTTTGCTATGTTTTCTGGCACTCATATGCAATCATTATCAAAAGAAATTTCTGAAAAAAATCTGTGTCCTCAGGCTAATATTTTAGCTACTTCACAGCAAAGACTGCTAGAGAGTTCATCAAATAGACAGAACTTTCACATGAATAAAATTCCCTTTGGCTAAGTGAGTGTAATTAATAAGAAAACTGGAAATGAACTTATTTTCATTTGCCCCAAATATTTATAGATTAAACTAAATATTGCCCTATGAGCATGGTGGCAGGTGCCTGTAGTCCCAGCTACTCAGGAGGCTGAGGCAGGAGAATGGCATGAACATGAGAGGCAGAGCTTGCAGTGAACCGAGATCGTGCCTCTGCACTCCAGCCTGGGTGACAGAGCGAGACTCCATCTCAAAAAAAAAAAAAAAAAAAAATATATATATATATATATATAAACACACACACACACATATATACACATATATATAGCCCTATGATTCACTATCTTCACTACCTATCTTCTTCAATTGACATTAAGCTCTTTGAGGACAAGGCTCTGAAGCCTTCTGCTTTGGTATCCCCAGGACTTCACATAGGCCTTGGCCATTGGAATCCATTGGCAATGAAAAGGTGATCTACATATCTAAACTATATGTCTTTTCATTTAAAAATTATACAAACTCTGGGTGAAACAACATTGTATTTAACCTATGAGATTCTTTGTGATATAAATATAAAACACGACTTTCTTATTATTTGCCTTGCAAAGACACAGATATACTCTACTTGTAGTCTACATCTTGTAGACAGTAGAAACATTGTAACTTTTCCAATTCTTTTATGTCTATGTAGTCTGAAGCATATATGGTTGTTAAGTTTCATGCTTAAATGTCATTGGCAAAGTGCATTTGCCAATGACATTATCTATCAGATTAAAAAAGAACTATGTATCACATGGACAGGAGCAAAAATACCTTCACAACTCTCACTTTCAGTGTTTACTTTCATGAACTTGATGACTCAGACAGTTTTCCTTTCCATACGTGCAGTTTACATTTCTTTTTTATTTGTTTGCTTGCTTTTGAGATAGAGTCTCACTCTGTCACCCAGGCTGGAGCGCAATGGCTTGATCTCGACTCACTGTAACCTCCGCCTCCCGGGTTCAAGTGATTCTCCTGCCTCAGTCTCCCAAGTAGCTGGGATTACAGGCACCTGCCACTACACCAAGCTAATTTTTGTATTTTTAGTAAAGATGGGGTTTCACCATGTTGGTCAGGCTGGTCTCAAACTCCTGACCTCAGGTGATCCACCCCTCTCAGCCTCCCAAAGTGCTGGGATTACAGGTGTGAGCCACTCAATCTCTGCAAATATTGTTCCTTTGGTAGGCAATGCCCTTCCTCTGGCTTGCTACCTGGGTAGGTTTGACCTGTGAGTCATTCAGGCCCTACATCTCTTCCACTAAGCACTTGGGAAGCTTCCAGTGGGATCACTCATTCCTCTGGAATCTCCAGAACTTATTTTCTAACAATTGCTTGCAAATTCTTACTTATTGGCAATGGGCATCATTTATTTTTATGGGGATCCTGGTATTTCTAACCAAGTTTCAAACCATGAAAGACATTTTTGTGTGTTCTTCTGAGATGAACACGGTTACTGGGCACAGCCCTATTAGTAACATGACTGCCACAGCCATATCCTAAAACTAACATGGCAGCATACAGCTTAGGAAGTGCTGACCCATTTGTGGTCTCATTTACCTGACAATTCTAGGAAGTTGATGGGGCGTGTTCATAACTGGCTGTTCACTTCCCTGTTTTCTCTGTAATATGGTTGGCTCCTTAAGGGCAAAATAGGGATGGCATGTTTGTATTTCCAGTATTTTGAAAACTAGGTAGTAAATATGGATCGATACTCAATGATAGCTTTTGGAATGAACAAAAGGGAATATTGAGATTCTGTAAGTTAAAATGTCCTATGCAAAGTCATGGGGACACTGAGTTGAAGAGAGCAGGAAGAACTCTGTACTGTGTGCTTTCTAGTGAAACACTGATCCATTCAGCACTGCAGCCTAACTCACTGGCAATCTGGGCATTGAAAGAAACAGCTAAGAAAAAAGAAGACTAAAGAGGAGACCCTACATAGATACCTTATCATTCTTCCTTCCCAGAGATTAGAGCATTGATCTGACCACTGTGAGACCCAGGAGAATGGGGTCTTAGTTAGCAAGATGATGACTGCCCGCCAACTCGATAGCACAGCTAACAATAGGATGTCAGTGGAGGATAAACTGCTTTTCCTTCCATAGAAGTGGCTCCTCGATGTCTAGGGTGAGGTATTTTGAGAAACAGGAAAGCTTCTGCTGGATGGATATAGAGAAATCACAGAACATCACTGACTAGGCCCCAGACTAAGAATAAGTGCACTTCATTAGAGCAGATAATATGTGTGTTCAGTTCATCCTGTCAAGCACACCTGCTCTAAAGTGGCTATTCCAGCGGATCCTGCAAATGGCATGTATAGCAAAGATGGCACCACATGCCAAAACAAACATTTAGAAACATAAGTAATGAGGCTTCACAGAGGATCTACATATTTAAGTGTTTCCTACCAAACAGCCTCATAAGGCATTTATATGCCCACTATAAAACCAGGCGCTTTAACTTCTGGTAAGCAGGCTTTACTTCATTACTCCAGTTTCAGCCTGTATTTACTGTTTACTTTCCTTTTACTGAATTTTACTCTATTATTAAAATGATATTCTATATTTTATTGCCTCTGAACATCTCCAAATAAAACATATTTTAGTGCCCAAATAAGTGCAAGTAGATTTTAAAGAGGCCTTTTCAAAAACCCTTAGAGAGTCCCTGGGTCATATAAGTGACATGTTACTAAGGAAGATAAAAGAGAGCTCAAAGTAAACCATTATTCCTTGCTTTCTATCCAATTAAATTAAAGCCAACAAATGGCCTAAACCCCAATGGAATGAGAGTTACAGATTGTATCTCATGTCTATGAAAAATGAGACTTTGGGGAAACCTTTGTGTTTCAACTCTCCCACAATAAAATCATATCTTCAAACCAGTTACACCTAGTCCCATTTTCTTTCAAAATCCAATCCCCTATCACTCCTTTATTCGTGTACCAATCAATTATAATTTAAGGGCATTGACAACTAGAAGTACTCCGCGACTGCTCTTATCATCCCTGCTTCAAGGAAAGATATGCTACTGCAACTTACCCATTTAAAAATTATAAAAGGAGAAAAAAAACACAAGAAAACTACTTCATAAAAATAGACACCACAAAGGCTCAGACACAGGAAAAATTAAATTGCTTTCCATGGAGTTCCATAGGTAATTCTGACATTTGTGTCACTTGAGGGCAATGGATAAGCCATATTTTAAAAATAATTTTGTAATAAATCTGAGTTCTCTTCCAAACCTAAGAGGTGTAGTTAGGAGGCTAACTATAGTGCCAAAGAAACATCAGTAAAAGAAAAATAAACATACAAAAGATGCTATTCCTTTTTTCCTTATTCAGAGGAATTGATAGTACCATGCTATAAATTCATTACAGCAAAAGATTCCACTACATCCCTTGGAGTGTAGGGATTGTAACCTGTATAATGTAAAATGAAAATTATGTTTTATTATGCACTGTCATGCACCTTAGCATCAGTGTTAGGGTATCAATTTTAAATGAACTGTTTGAAATAGTGCTGATGAAACTCAATTTTAAAAAAGCAAGAATCACAGTTACCCATTGACAGCTGTGTGGGCCATGCCAAATTCTTTTAGTGACTAAGGCATGTTACTCAATTTATACCCAAGATTTCTTATTGGTTACATCCAAGCATCAAAACATGCAGTTTATATGCTGTTCTCAAATACTTTTCATGGATCTGCGTGTCATATTCGTTACATTACCTAGGCAATCCAGTAATGAATTCAAGGTGTCTTTTGAGTTTTTTTGTAGTCAAATCTTACTGATATTCAACTGCTTTCAAATCTAGAGCTTCATAATCCAATTCTGACATTCCCTATATGTTCAAACTATCCTTAAAACAGAACATCACACAACTCACATGCTCGGTATTTCTGCTTTGCTTTAAAATCCATGTGTTCTGCCTATAAAAGGCTGACAATGACTTTCTAAGACTGCTTCCACAAATAGCTTAAACTAAGAAATTCTACTTCAAATTTCATCTCTCCTGGGGAAATAAAGGTACTCCTTGTAATCTGGTGACCCAAAATGTGGAATCTCACCTTAGTTGAACTGACTAAATGTGTGGTTGTAAATATATGGCAAGCATATCATCACTCCTTATTTTTATGCCCTTGACAGATATACTTAATTGATCACAAGTCTCTTTCAACTTAGCTTAGGCTTGTCCTTGCAATGCTTATGGCACAGCCTGCCAGGCGTATCAGGCAGTCATAACCATTGATTGGAGCTTGTAATCACAATTCTTGTACATTTATCTCATTCATGGAGAAGGAAACTGAGATTCAATAAGGATAAGTAAATTTCTCTCTGCCACAAACCTAGCTAATTGCAGCGCCCTTAAGATTGTATTTAGGTCAAGTCATTGTATGATAAAAGAATGCAAATTTCTTCTCTCCTGTAGGAATTGTTAGCAAAGAAGCATTAAGGGTGATTAGTGCTTGGTAGTGGTTAGAATGAGGTTGGTTCTGTCCTAGGAAGGAGGAGGAATGTTCTTGTTCCCGACATCTCCATTTCAGAAGCAGCTGATCTCTACTCCTTCCTAAAAGTCTCACGTTTTACTTTCTCAGTGAAATTTTTTCTTACCCTATGAGCTTCTCCAAAATTGAAGACAATTTCTTTTACTCTGATTTCCCAGTCTTTTATCTGTCCTCCTTGGAGGACAATCAACATTGTCTTTGTGCATGTTTTATCTCTTCTCTACTAGATTGCGATGAGTTAAGGACATGGAGCTATTCTTATTTATCTTTGAATTTATGCTAATCCCTTATTGTAGTGCTTTATGTATAGAAGGTATGTAATACATGTGGGATAAATGGCATAGGATAGAATGTAGAAGAAGAAAGGGATGGTGTTAAGAAGGAATTGATGCCATGTTCAAACAGGACTTCACTTGTCTCCTTCCCTAAATCCATTTCTCTCTCTTTGTTTTCTTTTTTTTTTTTTTTAATTATCTCACAATGTTCTTAATTTGGAATCCATCTCATTACAAAATGACAAAAGGCTATGATTTAATATCTGTGTTTGGAAACATAATGAGATTGAAGATTTTGCACATGATACACAATAAAACGTCAGAAGTATTGCAATTGCAAGTTCAGTGACGTAGATATAATCATAGGTGGAGTTCCCCTGTCCAAACAACAAAAAAAAAACTAAACTCAACTAAAATGTCAACTTTCTTTCTTTCTCTTTCTTCCTGTCTTTCTTCTTCTTTCCTTCTTTCCTTCCTTCCTCTCTCTCTTTCTCTCTCTCCTTCCTTCCTCTCTCTTTCTCTTTCTCTCTCTCTCTTTCTTCCTTCCTTCCTTCCTCTCTTTCTTTCTTTTTTCTTTCTTCCTTTCCCTTCCTTCCTTCCTTCCTTCCTTGCTTCCTTCCTTCCTTTCTTCCTTCCTTCCTTCTTCCCTCCCTCCCTCCCTCCCTCCTTCCCTCCCTTCCTTCCTTCCTTTCCTTCTTTCTCCTTTCTTAATAAGCATTGATTTTTTTCTATAATAATAGTTCGGGAAAATAATTCCTGAGACATATTTACGGTATAAAACAAACTGCTGACCCTCCACACTTATTTCCCTTTTCACTCAAAGTCTTCTTCCAAGAGCAATGGCATTTTCAAAGGGAATAAGGTGAGCTCTACAAATGGGTGCTTGCTTGCTTCAATAGAACTTGGAAATTCACTAGTAGCATCACAAAATGCCACCAAAATGGTCACAGACATTACTTCAGGAAAATTCATCCTAGTGGGAGCATGGCAAATTGCTTTAGAGATGTTGCAAGCACAGTGTTGCACTTAGAAGACATAAGAGAAAGTCACTAACTTGAAAACTTCAGAGATTAAATGAACTGCATTAATACAGTCACATTCCAAACCGTATATTCATTCCAAATATACTGAAATGTATATTTCAGTACATTTAAAACAAACATCAGTCAAATTCAATTGAACAAGTATTTATTGAGAGCCTATCTGTGCCAAGTGCTGTGCTAGGTTCCCGATGCAAATCTATATGACAGATGGAGATTTGTTCTTAAGAATTTAGTAGATAAAACATTGATAGTGAAAAGACAGTCAGATATGATGATAGCTACATATCATTCTTTAGTTATCCTCACTTGTAATTTAGGTTTAACTGTGATATATTGTTCTATCATTGAATTTATCCCCACCATATGGGCTTGGGAGTCAAAAGAACTTAGGTCCAAAACTTGGCTATGCCACTTAATTGCTTTTAAACTTCCTTGGGTTATTCAGCATCCCTAAGCCTAGAATGGGATAATAAATAATGGGAATAACTCCACTTAACAGCATTATTGTTAAAATTATGTGAGGCAATGCCTCTGAAATGCTTAGCGTGGGTCCTGGCACATGGTAAGTGCTCAACAAATGTTCACTCTTATTATTATCACTAATAATAATAACCTCTGCTAGAGAAGTCGAGTAGTTTTAATTACCCATTAAACCTCAAATTATTAGGTTCCTGAGTGTGTCATCAGTACAAATAAAAATATCACAATTGAGGTAAGAAATATAATTCCAAGAAATAATCAAACAAAAGTAAACATATTAATTGTCGATTAAAGGCACCTACCTTAAAATTTGTACTTGAAATAAATTTGTAGCGCAAACACAACTTTTCAAGTTAATCCAATAACTTTGGCATTTTGAATGTCCTCAATTATTTCAAGTGAAGCAAAACTATCTCTAAATAAATCTCCCATGTGAGGAAACTGATTCAACAGTGACTCAAGGGGAAATGCAGCATTGCTTCTCACCACAATTAGAAATTTTAATATATTTAATTTAAGGACAATTAGTCTACTGTCAACAGAGCTTACACAATCTGACAGTTATGGATAATCCCCTGAGGTAGCAAAAATATACACAAGAAGAATGACCTTTATTTGTTACAACAAGAAATAGCACACACTAAAATATTAAAAGATCGCTGGGCGGGGTGACTCACGCCTATAATCCCAGCACTTTGGGAGGCCAAGGTGGGTGGATCACCTGAGGTCGGGAGTTTGAGACCAGCCTAGCCAACACGGTGAAACCCTGTGTCTACTAAAAATACAAAATTAGCTGGGCATGGTGGCACGTGCCTCTACTCCCAGCTACTTGGGAGGCGAAGGCAGGAGAATCACTTGAACCTGGGAGGCAGAGGTTACAATGAGCTGTGATCGTGCCATTGCACTGCAGCCGGGCGACAGAATGAGACTCTGTCTCAAAAAACATATATTAAAAGATATGTCACATATAAGGGAAAAATTGAGTTTGAGGTTCCAATTCATACACAATTTTGAGGGAGAGGGTTATGAGACCACTATTTTGTAAAACGGACAAAATTTTAAAACTCTTCTACTATAACTTTGTTCTGTCTTTAAATTTGTGATAAGTAACTCTTAACATTAGTGTATTTCTGTTGCACAGTGACAGGTTACAATGCAGTATACACCACCTTGCATGCATGCCTCACAGTGGCATTTGGGGGATGATAACATACATAGAAAAGACAGCTGAGATCCTCTTTTGTCCTGTCTGTATTCTTTTTGTTTTTCCTTCAAAGACTGTGAATATGTGGAGCCATCAGGATCTGGTTTATAATTTAATTGAGCTGAGGTTTACACTCATAACTAAACAATAAAGTTAAAGTAATGAGTTTCAATCACAGGACTGTGGCACATAGTTTAATTTACATAGATAATTAAAATCACCACCCCTACTGTCCTTCCTTTGTGCTTGGTGCTGTTCTAGCAAGATAGCTGGATATTACCAGGATCCCTTTTCCATTAAAGGGAGATGGAGGATAAAAAGGGGGTGTGTGGAGCTTTTTTAATGTAATTCACCAACCCCCTTTCAAAGCTGAAAATGCTTAAAGTGAAATATGTGTGAGCCAATTGGTTTTAAGTTTCAAGTGAAAATTATTCTGATAATTAAGGGAAGTTTAACAAACTGGCTAGGTGCTTCAATGATAGCATTACATCTGCCTTTCGTTTCCACATGTTCAGTGGGGTTTCCTTGGTAAACTTGAGTTGTATATCTTCATCTGCTGAGTCACAGAGCTCTTTCTGTGGGCAGTAATTCTCATTCCGCTAATCATTTGTGAACTATTATTTAACTGTCAGAGCCCCATAGGGGAGTGACAAGTTCTAATTTTATAGTAGAAAGAAAAATAAAATCTACAGAGAAAGAACCTCTATGGATTTCATTTAAAAAAAAAAAAACAAAAGAAAGAAAACAAAACAGAGGAAAAAAAATTCACATTTCATGGTAATTCCTATGGTAATTGTTATTTATTGGCAAATAACTTTACTAACCCATACACAGCAACCTGGTAATTGCTTTTTTTTCTTTCTTTTTTTTTTTTTATTTTAGTTTTCATTGAGCTCTGCAACAAAAGTTAGAGCTTAGCAACCTGATATAGTTTGACAGGGTTGAAGGGGGAAGCCATTATTACTCATGACACTAGGGCCACCATTTGCATGATGTCACTTGGCCCAGACCAGTGATGTGAAGCCTACATTCATCTCAAATTGAAGGCGTGCGGTGGTGACAGATATTTCTAAGAGTACTGCTTCAATCTGTGTCCTAATTTTTTTAGAAGTTGAAAATTTTATATAAAAGATATACTCTTTCATATAAATCTTAGGTATCTTTGCTAGATTACGTGGCATTTTAAATACTTCTTTAAATACATTAGCCTTTGATATTGACAAAACGTTATCCAAGAATGAGAAATCCTATTTTTAATGAATTGTGCCGCACAGAGTTGATTTTCTATCCCACGGCTAATGAGATGCTTCCTCTAAAAAGTTAAATAACTAAAATTACTTATGGGTAATGCAGTTTAAAAATAAGATTGAATTTAAAATAATTTTTTCTTTTGATTTCTTGAGAGGTAGCTAAGATTCTATTTATCTGAAATCAAGGCATGTTTAACAAGATTGCAATTGGTTTACCATTATAAAAGTCGATAGTTGCATTCTTAAGAATAACATACAGAAATCCAATTACAAATTCAAAAAATGCTTCTGGCTACTTGTTTGGTTTTTAATAATATGTATTCATAATTAACTGACATTTTACATTAGAAAAGTTGTTTAAGTCTGTTGGGTAATTATGTGAATGAAGGTGGAACTTTCACAAACAAATTAATTTGGATTTATTTAATTTAGACACATTTAAAAAGTAGGTTCAAGATGATGGAAATTTTTCAAATCCAGAAACCCACTTCCAGAAATACCTCCAAATACTATACAGCAAATCTTCTATGTGTCATTCATGAATGATACTAAAAACAATCACTCATATTCGGCAACGAGAAATTAAACAAGAATTCAATGAAGTGAAACTGTTAAACTGATAGTTTTAAAGAGTCACCCTTTTTCACAGTTGCTTACCTTAATAATGAGATTGGGCACCAGGAAATGGAATAGAAGTCAAGCAACCCTTAAGTGTCATTATATCAAATGAATTCTATGCCAGCAAATCTGACTTGATTGCTGAGTCTTATTTACTAAAAATATCTTTAAATATAACCTCAGACATCAGCATATTTGTAACAGTAAGATACCAAATTATTTTCCTTTTCTAAAAAGTATTGACATGTGGTTTCTGATTTCTTTTTTTCCTGGTCTGCTCTGAAAACCAACTTTCACAAAGTTAGTTGTAGTTAAAGCAGTTACCTCCATGTTATTCATAGAGCCATCTTCTTAGAAGATTCATTAAAGGGTGAGCATATAGAAAGTGTAGGTACAATTGCATGAAATTATTTGCAAATTTCTCATTCTTCTGACCATCTAATAATCAACTGCAAGGGTTCTAAAACAACTTTGTTAAAACATCCATGTAAAATATTATACGCTAATGGAAAACAAATGATGGAGCAAGTACTCTATAAAAAAGTTAGCATTTTTTTAGGTACTTCCATCACAGCAAATCACTGCCACGCTGTCATTTCTGTGCTGTGGAAGGCTCTTCTCTTCACTTCCTTCCTGGTTAACTCCTACTAATGTTTTTATGCCTGAGCTGAAATAACTTTTTTTAAAAAAAATTAAACATGGGGTCTCACTATGTTGCCCAGACTTGTCTCAGATTCCTGGGCTCAAGCAGTCTTCCTACCTTCGCCTCCCAAAGTGCTTGGATTACAGGTGTGAACCACCATGCTCAGTCAAGCTTAAATACCAATTCTGTAAGACACATTTCTTTCATCCAAGGTCATGACAATTACGATCCCTTGAATATTTTCTTGTCATCCACTTCATTTTCCTTCATAGAATCTGTCACAACTTGTAATTACACATCTTACGTGGTTTTTCAATTTATGCCTGCCTGTCCTAACTCCATAGAGGCAAAACCTGTATCTATTTTATGTGTTGCTATATCCCCTTAGTAAATGGGTATTTTTCTAGAGAAATGAATGAATAGGTACTCAGTTTGTACCACTCCCACCTCCTGTTTTACTTCATAAAATATCCAAACTCCATACAAATTGAGTATTTTAGAACAACAAGTTTACCTGCATTTTTCAATTCTCCTCCTATTTCCATTAGCTTTTATGTAATAACAACAGTTCAGTGGACAAAGCAATCTTTTTCCTTGTATCCACATACATCCTTTGTTTTTACTAAGGTCTCTGTGCTTTAAATATTTAAACTCTAAAAAACTAAGGGGTAGCTAAAACCTTCACACATTCTTTCCTCTGCTCTTGTGTGAAGCCTCAAAAATCATATAAATGGAGGAATAATAACCATGAATATTATAAACATGTTTTGCATTTGACTAATTTGCACATGTTAAAGATTTGATGTAACTAATAATTCATCAGTCTTTTCCACATGCAAACCAAGAAAATGATAACATCGGTTTGAATATCAAACATAATGATACCGAGGCAGCTTTCAATCATTACTAAGAAAATGATAGCATCAGTTTGAATATCAAACACAATGATACTGAGGCAGCGTTCAATCATCCATGTTAATGGAATAGATACAATCCATCCCCGCCAATAAACGCAAAGCCTCACTTTACCCTTAATTTGTTTTCCTCTTTAACCCATTATAAGATCTGATAAGAGGCAGAAAGAGGGAAACCACCACTTCCTTTTGTGCTTCTCCCCAGCTCTTTGAATGACGATAACTCAAAAATAGTATACTGCCCTTTAGAAAAAAAGAGAAGGAAGCAATGAAGGGGAAGCAGCAGAAAGAAAAGAGAAAGGAGTGATGAATAACTCACAAAAAGAAAAACAGGTCCCTAGATATTTTGTGGGGAATTATATTTTGGAAGACATTCTATACTATCTCTTGCAAATAACAGGAAAAATAAAGCAATAACATTACTTCTGGATCAAAACTAAAGACAGATCTAATCTCAATACTGTCGAGGGATATAACAAAGTTCAGTGAAGCTATCAGAATTTCACATACACCATCCCCAGCTGCAGAGCCACACAGCTCTTCCTGGTCGTCCACCTCTAAGTGGTTAAAGTAATATTTCTTCCAATGAGATGCATGCAATTTTTCATTATATGGTTTCAAATCAAGCTCTAGTCTTAGAAAACAGAAACAGAAAATCAACATTGTGAAGTATTATAGATTTTGCATGTCTAAACAGCTGTGATGAATTAGTTACAGTTACAATGAACTGTAGGAAAAATCTACAGGCAATATATTGCTTTTGCAAGTTTTATATTAAAGTAAAAGAAAACCCTCAAGTAATATTATATAATAAATTATTGTAACAGTGGTTGGTAGTAGGAGTAATTTAAATAAGATTAATTTAACAACCTTTAAATATCAATAAGTAATAAATATCTTCATGCATGGGGGTCCACGTTTCACTTCAGTTAGAAATAATGAATAATGCCAGTTGCCTAATATAACCCTAATAACAGAATAAGAATACTTGGCACTTTAACAATTTTCATTAGAAGAGCTCAAGTATCACTTCCATTGGACAAAAACTCCATCTGTTCCATATTAGGCATGCAAAAAATAAGTTCTATAAAGAAGTTCCCAAGTTAATTTTGCTTAAAAAAATGTAAAATGCATCCAAGTAGTAAACCAAATCCTGTGATCAAACTGACTGTCCCTATTTTTGCAATGATCTGCTCCTAACTCTAATGGAAAGAAGTTGTCAAACATCAGAGATATCTGGCTTTTATTTTCAATTTTATTTATTTATTTTATTTTTTGAGACAGAGTGACACTCTGTTGCCCAGGCTGGAGTGCAGAGGCATGATCTCAGCTCACTGCAACCTCTGCCTCCTAGGCTCCAGTGATCCTCCCACTTCAGCCTCCTGAATAGCTTAGACTACAGGCATGGGCCACTAGGCCTGGCTAATTTTTGTATTTTTTGTAGAAATGGGTTTTTGCCATGTTGCCCAGACTGATCTGGAACTCCTGGGCTCAAGCAATCCACCTGCCTCATTCTCTCAAAGTGCTAGGATTACAGGCATGAGTTCCCAGGCAATGTCTGGTTTTTAACGGTGAGATTTTGGTGCCTCAGATAATTCATTATAGAGTTTTTCAAGTTACTTATTTCCAACCACACATAAAAAAGGAAGACATTATTCTGATATATACTTTAGATTAACTTTCACATTGCCATCATCATCCTCATCTCCTTCTCTTCCTTCCTTTTCTTCCTCCCTTCCTTTCTCTGCACTCTCCTGTACCATTTTTTTTCCTCCTCCTTTCCAAACACTGCCTTTCTACAAATGCACTAAGTTAAGCATTAGATTTGTTAAGTGAGAAAAAGGAGAGTGTATATACAGCATAATCTTAGTGGTTTTTCTTTATGTGCTTTCAATTAAAAAAATCATAATGATTGTAAAGATTTTGCATTGTGGGATATTGAATTATTTTTTAACTCAATTGCTTACTGTATTTCCAAATTTTGCACAATAAAATGTATTACTTTGATTAGTAAAAAATAACAATATGGGCCAGGCGCGGTGGCTCATGCCTGTAATCCCAACACTTTAGGAAGCTGAGGTGGGTGGATTACCTGAGGTCAAGAGTTTGAGACCAGCCTAACCAATATGGTGAAACTCCATCTACTAAAAATACAAAAATTAGCCGGGCATGGTGATGTGCGCCTGTAGTTGCAGCTACTTGGGAAGCTGAGACAGGAGACTTGCTTGAACCCAGGAGACAGAAGTTGCAGTTGGGCAGTTCTCAAAAGCTGGTGTATACAGATTCTGGAAGATTGTTAAAAATGCACATCTCTGAAACCCCGTCTTACTAAAAATACAAAAGAAATTAGCCGGGTGTGGCGGCGGGCGCCTGTAGTCCCAGCTACTTGGGAGGCTGAGGCAGGAGAATGGCATGAACTCGGGAGGAAAAATAAAGAAGTAGATCTCTGCTCATTAGCAGACATTTTTATATATTTGGCTTTAGAATTGCCACAGGAATATGCATTTTCAGCATGAATCCCCACCTGAAACTGACACAATTATCCCAGGACCACACTTTGTAAAAACAGGAGATCCCAAAGGGACTGCAGTGATTTTGACTAAAATCAAACATTTAACCAGTATGTCTTTCTAACCTGATATTCTTAAACATCTTAGAAAGAAGAGAAATAACTTATCCATGCAAAATGTAGTGTCCTATTATAAGTAAACACTCCATTATAGATGGTGAAATATAAAAATAAGTTAGAAGGAGCTCAACGAAGATTTGAAATAACCAAGCTTTTCTATACTGTTTATCCAATGAATATTAAAAGTTGTAGTTGAGTGAAATAGCAGTTAAAGAAAATGAGGTAAATAAATAGATTGGAAAAATTGTAATCTAAAAGTGGCATTTTATTTGTGTCTTGAGCATATAATACATTTCTCTTTCATTAAATTGTTGCATGCTGTTTTCTTGCATCTATTCATCCTATTGTTTCCTGATTCATAATTTGGCTGCTTGTAGTCCTAATTCTCAAACAAAAAAGAAGAAATAGGTCACTCAAGTTAGTTCACTATAGGCTGCCAATGCACTCAGCTCAAATAAGTGAGTCAAATCATTAATATGGCCACAGTGCATCCCACTATTGTTATCACAAACTCTATCCCATCTTGAGTAAATAAATGTATGCTGGCCATATTACAAGTGAAAAGTGGTCAGAGTTCATGTCAAAATGAAATATTCCTAGCACATCTTAGCCATGCCAAAAATATCTAGAGCAAGCAACATGACCTAGTACCTTTTTTTGTTGTTGTTATTTTTCATTTTTGCTTCCAAGTTTCCTACTATCGTTGTCAAATGTTAATTTTAGAAAAATAGTTTCTTTTTAGGGTTGTGGCAATTATACAAATAATAGCAAAAGTAAGTTTTCTCTTGATATATTTCTACTTTACCTACCACCCTCTCTTTACTTGTACTTTTGTTGCAATAATTGATTCATTCAATAAATGTTAATTTCTAAGACTGCCACCAAAAAATAAGGTAGCGGATATGGCAAAGTACAACTACCTACAGTGTCTCCAAATCTTCTAACTAAATAATCAGGGACCAATTGAGGTAACAAGTGCTCACACTTTCTCAACCTGATTCACGGCAACTAAAGAGTCCTTACTATTGGTCCTGATGGTTCAGTGGGTAGTATGAAAAGTAGCAGAGTTTGGGAGAAACAGGGAGATACAAGAAGGATTTGGGGAGTGGGGACAGGGAGGGAGAAGTCAGTACAGATCCATCACTAATAAGATGTAGACTGAGGCAACATTGTGAATGCATCTCTGCCAACCTCACAATCAACATAAACAAGTCGCCAAAGCATGAAAGGGTGACTCAAAAAATGTGTCTCGTTGGGTGCCTACTGCTTGATACATATGGTGCTGGTTGCCGTGATAGAGAAGATATACAGAGGTGAAGGACATGCTTCCTGTTTTCAAGCACCCCACCCTCCAACCTGAAGAGAGGGCTGTGCCCTCACTGACCGCAACACCACTGGAAAGGCCAGCCCATAGAAATGCAGTGTAATGGGAACACAGGTCATGTGATTTGGATTGAGAGGAACAAGTATTTGTAAGGCAAATAAGAAAATCAAAGGAAGTTCAGGTAGAAGGAGAATCTCGACCCAAGGCATCTGCAAATGGACGAAAGCAGCATGCTTCAAGAAAGAAAGCATTTGTGTAACTGGTATTTGTAGCCTGCAAGTGGACTAAAAAGGCCAGAGGAAAACAAAAAGCGTAAATTGGGGCTGTTCCTGAAGGCCCACACTTGGTTGTCACACTAAAGGAGTCTCAAATTTGTTCTTTAAAAGCTCGTTAAAGATTTTAAAGCTAAAGAAAACAATGAGCAGTTGTGAGTCTTGGAGTCAAACTAAGGAGGACATTTAGTACTGGGGGCCACCAGTATTGTTTTTCCCTCTCCGAACAGCTTGCTAATTTCCCTTTGAGGAACCTTGGCCCTGGTGAATTCAAATACCCATTGCGTCTCACCACACCTCTAGAGGATCTCATTTTCTTCCAGAACGTTCCTCTCATCTTCTACATACAGCTAGAAACCAGGCAGAAAAGGCGGCTCATTCCATCAGACACTTCCTACCTGGAATTGGAACTTCAGTCCAGTGATAGATGAAAATAAGGTAAGTGCTCATTTTACCTGCAGTGCCCTTATCAGGCAGTTCTTCACCATCTCACGATTTTCTCCCTTTTCTGCTTCCTAACCATCTAGGTCACCTTGGTTCCTACCCATTTCTTCTTATTTTTAAAAAAAATTCTGAGATACAATGTAGAAAATTTATTGACAATAAGCTACATTGCAGATTATGTTTTTACGTTATACTGCACTGAGTGACAGCATACAAATCATGCCTTCATAATAATGAAGCATACTCGGTTCGGGGAAAAGGACATTCATATTTTGGGATTACTATTCACCGGATGGAAACCTCAAAGGCTGCAGTGACTATAAGACAGAACAGTTGTCAACTAAATACAGGATGGACCTGCTACAGAGGACAAAGGCACTTGAACTCTGCCACCTCTGCTCTCAGGACTTGTGCTTTGGCAGATCTATTTCACATTCACACCCACACAGCCACACACACTCCTATACCCACACACATACACACAATTCAGAATGCAGGCACTCATATATTTACACTCACATCTTGTAGAACACACATTCACACACACACATATACACCCTCACATACACACACACACACACACACCCTCACATACACATACACACACACATATACACTCTCACATACACATACACACATACACATATACACCCTCACATACACATAAACACACACATATACACACACACACGCTCACATATACATACACACACATATACACCCTCACATACACATACACACACACATATAAACCCTCACATATACACGCACACATATACACCCTCACATACACACACACATACACACATATATACCCTCACATACACATACACACACACACATATATACCCTCACAGACACACACATACATATACACCCTCACATACACATACACACACACACATAAACCCTCACATATACACACACACATATACACCCTCACATACACATACACACACACACCCTCACATACACATACGCACACATATACACCCTCACATACCCAAACACACACACAAATATACACCCTCACATACACACACACACACACACATATACACCCTCACATACACATACACACACACATATATATACCCTCACATACACACACACATACATATACACCCTCACATACACATACACACATACACCCTCACATACACATAAACACACGTGCGCACACACACCCTCACATACACAAACATGCACAGACCCCCCTGACTGAATCAAAGCAGGGCAAATACCTATGACCCGAGTGTGTCTTCCTTAGCATGCATCTCATATCTATGGGAGAGTCACGACATCCATCTCTGTTAATGTACAACAGTGGGTAGCTCTCAGGACAACCAGCCTTGGATACATCTTTTAATTTTGATTGTCTTCTTCCATGGGAATTTTAAACATGCCCCAAAGTAGTGAGGACAGAAAATGAACTCAAATGTACCCATCATCCGGCTACAAAACTCGTCAACTCATGACTATTCTTGTTTCTTTTATAATCCTATCTACCCCCACCCTACAATGGAGCAACTTCTAGAAAAAGCGTCATTTTAGTCATAAATATTTCAGTATGCATCTCTAAAACAGAAGGACTTTTTTTGGGAAACATTCCCCATGCCCATTTTTAGCGCTGGTGCTCTAGCCTGCCTAGTGATTCTCTGAGCTCCCACTCTCCTTCCACTAAGTTCCCCTCTGCTCAAGTTCCCCAGAGTTTTCTACACTACTTGCAACCTTGCAAGGATATCTGATACAGTACAAGGAAAAAGTCCTTTACGGTGGGACAATACAGGATACTTTCTAAGAGAATGCTAAGAATACAAGGCCATATCATGGCAGTAGAAAAAGGTCCCACGGGACACAGAGGAAGGGACTAGAAGGTGCACTGGGATGAAGCTAGGTGTGAAAGCGGATGAGCTCTACTAAGGGAAGGAAGAGAGTGCAAGAAAAAGCACATGGAAACAACGTCACTAGATTCTAGTAGCTATGATATATTTTGGTGTATGTTAGGATTTTTTTAAATGCTAAATATTATTACAACCATTGTAAATGCAGTTCTCAACCTTGGTTCTGTAACAAAATACAAGCAATTGCACATGTTTTTACAAGATAATTCCCCTATACAGAGAATATTGTCATCGTCTCAGTAATCCGCTCCCACACACATCATCCTCTCCTGAAATAAAAAAGAGGAAAGTGGTGAGACATTTGAAAATTTGAAATAAAATTTTAAAAATAAACATAAAAAGTGTATTTTTTTTTCTTAATTCATATTTTGTCATCATCCTTGAGAGAGCCGAAAGGATGCATCTTGTGTGATGCTTCATGGGGTGGGGGCTCTCTATTCAGTGCTGGAGTGCAAGCTCAAGGAGAAACTGCTTTGTTTATCTCCTGTATCTGCTGGCACCTGTGCCCAGGACATGTGAATGTACACCTGTGCAGAACAAAACGTTTAGACCAGAGGGTCAGGATCGATGCCTCAAGTAGAGGGATGAGACCTTTTTGGTTGAGGAGGGTCGTCCCTGAAATATTTCCTTCCCCTGGCAATATCACACCTTTTTGGAAGTTATGTCAGAATGAAATCCTGAGAATCTGAGCATAGTAGGCACAGGGCGAGAAAGAAGCATGATCATTGACGCAAGAAGTCATTCACTAGACGGGTCTCCAGTCTACAAATCAAGACAACGTCTGGAGAACAGAAAAAGGAAACACTAAACCCAATTATTTCTGAGAGTTCCCGGTGCCTCTGCATCCTGTGAACAGAGCTAGATAGCAAAAAAGAAGAGCAGATGGCACAGACGACAATGTAATCCTAGAAACACAGAGGTCTTGTTTCAACATTAAAAGCATGCTGCTCATTAGGACAACAAACTCACCCCCTCCCTGCCCTGCAGAAGAGCAGATATTTGTAATCTGCAATTGGTCGGAGCCAAAAGGCCAACTCATACTCTTTGGTCAGTCCCCACAAAGAGCTTCTCGACATAATTCTGAGGCTATTAGGATCCAATGATGTGAAAAATAGTTTTGATTAGAGGTGTACCAGATGGACAGATATCAGAAGCGAGCGAGGTAGCACCATATTACAAGGATAGATGCTATTTCTGTGATAATGAATAGACTGTTCAAACTTTGGTCCTCCACATTCATTCTCAGAGGGGACAACTGGCGTTCGGGAACATTTAATTACCAAGTCGCCTTTTCCCAAGTCATTCACCCTATGGGTACCCAATAAATATTAATTAAGGATGATGATAAAGAGCAGTTCCTTCTGGGGTGAAACAAGTTTGCTGTTTAGCGGTGCGATACCTACCCTCATATAGCTCCACAGGTAGAGGAATGAGGCACAACGATTTTTTCTAATTGAAACTGTGGGGGGTCTTTAGGTAACAGAATGTGATTACCTAACCTGGAATTTGGCCAGAGCAATGGGGTGTATGCCTCCGGTTTTCAAAGAGAAGGTCATGATTGTTCAAAAGCAGGAGATCTTCAATCCACATTGACATTAAGTGACAAAACTGACCAGGGTGAATGTCAAGTCATCAAAGGTAAATGATTGTGCTGCTGCGATAACGCATTATTGAGGTACCTCAGAGAGGATCTATTTTGCCAGAGAACATCTTTTTAGAATAATTCATGAAAAGAGTCTGAGAAATTAAACGCTGCTGCAAGCCAGGTAGCTTTCCTGTTCTGTTTCTTTATTCTGATAAGCTGCTCTCTATTGGAAGTATCAGCATATTTGGTACCGGGAGGGAAGGGAGTGAGGAGCAGGTAGCATTCTTCCTCTCCTAAATGTCCTGTTAGGAATGGTTTGCCATTCATGCATCTTCTTCACCTGGGGAAGTTATAGCCCACTTGATTTTATCATCTTTCTTAGTCACTCTCTTTTAACATTATAACATTGTCCTCCACTTAGCCAGAGAAAAACATTCTGACATGATAAACCAGTACCATTTCTGATCTTACTCTTCTTCAGATATGTGATCACCGAGAATGATTAAAATGTCTAGTGATTCTAATTATGCGAACACTTTTGATAGAATCTTCAAATTTAAATTTTACACTGTCCTTGTTTTTAAACCTGCAACTGATATGCTTATGTGCTTATTTTATTTTGTAAGTCTCTCTAGCAGTGCTGAAGTAAATTGCTCCATTTTTGAGGACTATGAGAGGAAAAAAATCAAATCTACAGATGGCTAGCATCCGCGGTTCCACAGTGTTAGCATGTACAATAATATACAGTCCCTAATTGAATACAAGAATGTAACTCAATGGAGGGTCTGTGCTAACATCATCAACCATGACAGTGCAGACCAAGCAATTAATAAATAGCAATAACATCTCTCAATTGAATTCTCTCAGAAAGGGGCATTGTAATGGAGGTTTCTGCAGTATACTTTTCATGAATTACACCTGCTAATAAAAGAAAAGTGGATACCCTTCTAAAATCATGTAACAGCCATTAATTTTTAATATGTACCACTAAAGCAAGAAACAACAACAAATAAAAGGAGGACGTGTAATGGAGAAAGAGAAAAGGATTACTAACTGATTGTTGTTGTTCAGGAGGAGTTTTAGTCTCTGTGACATTGAGTTTCTCTTAACAAAATCCATCTGAACCTACAGATCCTCTCAGTGTCATTTTTAAAATCGAAGTAAACATCAGAGTTGAAAGAAGTAATGCAAAGAGACAGGGCAATCTTCTAAAGCTACCAGGCATTTCTTCCTGCTGCTGATAAACATATCCTTGAACAGTTCAGAGAACTAAATGAGGAAGGAAAATTTTGCGAATAATTCGAGCAATGGGCTGAAATGAATCACATCCAAATTACAACACTACCCTGGAAGTACCATTTTCTGCCCTAACTTCATTTCTAAAAGGACTTGTCCTAGTTTTGTTTTAAAATCTATTCCAATTGATTTAGAGTTCAAGATAATCTATATTTGCGGCCCCATTTCCTTTGCGTGCACTAGGAATTTTCTTCACTCCTTCACTCTGGGTTTGTATATGGTAGAGGAAAGCATGAGAGAATCTATGTAATACTTTGCAAAATCTTAAAATCCTCGTAAAATTAAATGTGGCTTCAAAGTCATGAGAATCAGTTTTTAACCAATAACATAATTTCTTGAGCTGAAAAATACTTTATTCTGACTATATAATGTTAGAGTAATTTAAAACATTTAAACATTTATTGACTGCAATTGTAAAATGACTGTTCAGATTAAAGTCTTTTTGTTTTGTTTCGTTTTTAGGTAGCACACCATGAACACTAATTAAAATTCACCTGAACAAGACAAATTTTACTGCAGAGATACTGGTCATCTAAAAAAATCCACACAAGAGAAGAACAATCCGGATCTCAGAAAGCACAGAAATCAAGACACCACTACGGTATATTGCCAGTAATTACTTGGCACTTCCTTAATATGCATTTTTTTCCAATGCCCGTTACCAAAATTTCCAGAAGAAAATCTGCTAGAATTTGCAAAATCCAGCTTAGATCATGGATCTTGCTCCTGCTGTAATTATTCATGGCTGGGTTGGAGGTTGGATCATACAACACACCTCACTACTCTTGTTCAACCCTTGTGATCTTTTGACTGGAGACTAAGGCTGAGGAAACAGCCCCAAAGAATTTTCAAGCATAATTCCCATTTTGCTGTTGCCAAATTTGTGTCCATGTGTGTATTAATTCTGGTTGTCTATAGTCTCAATTATGCAAAAAAAATTAAAGGAACATTATTTTGGGTCTTAAAAGGAAACAGCATGATTTCTTACTAGTTATTTAACTAGTTTATTTAACTACAAGTTTGCATTAGGTTACAAAACTGATGGTGGCATTTGAAAATTTTGACCTTGAGGCCTTCTCAACAAATGTGTGTGGTGTTCATTTTAAATTATTACAATAGAAACTTTATATTAAAAAGTTCCAACATTAGAAACATTGTATATCATCTAAATACATTCATTTGCCTTTGTGAATTGAAAATGTCATCTAACTACAGTTCATAAATTTTAGAGGCTGTATATTAAAATTATTCATAATAGTCTAAATGAAATCTTAAAAATATGAATTATTGCAGTTGGTTGAATATATTAGGTTTTTCTTATCCTACTGTTTTTATCTGGGGTCATCTGTTCAGTCCAACTTTAAGTCTTGCTCATAACAGACTAAGGTAGACAGTTAGAAAAATGGCATAATTGGATTTTTAAAAAGAATATTCTATTTTTCTAACAAAGAATAGAGAAAACACATTTACAGCTATTTCTTTAAACTTTTACTTCACTTGAAATTATAGTCTTCATGTGGTGGCTTCAGACATGTTTGTTTCATACTTGATTGTGTATGTAACTCTTTTTTTCCTATTTCTCCTATTAATCTTGCATTGGACTGGACACATAGGATCAGTGCTTGTTGAATGAATGAATGAGTGAATGGATGATTGAGCAAGCAGTTCTGTAATATCACGCATAAGTACTGAAAGAGTTTTCTAACTGCCCTTGGGTTGATTTTTTTTAAACATTTGATTATATTACCTCCTTGCTTAAAAGGTCTTTTAACAACTCCCTGTTGTCTACTGACAAAGTTCTATGTCCTCAAGCTAGAAATTTTAAACCTTTCAACCCTTTAGGTAAGTTTCTTTTATGTCTTTTCTTCCATCAATTAATTGTTATATCTTCTACAAGAAGTGTGCTTATTATCTTTGTTACTATTGTCGCTGTCTTCCATTTGATGGTGACAGCTGTCATCTTGTGTTCTCCATCTGAAGTTCCACGTGAGAATGCTCTCTTGCATTTCCTGTACTGTTTCCACTGGCTGTCACATACTCCTTAAGTACTAGCTAAGTGAACCAAGTAATGGATAGATCATTAAATTCTACCCATCCTTCAAGAATCAACTCTAATATTACTTTTCCCCATGAGGGCTACCTTAATGATTCCATCTGGAAATTGTCTTTCCTCCCTCTAAATGTCTTTTCATCACCCAACTATATGATCATATCATCCCCTTAGCCAGGTGGGTCTTGACCACACATGCTACACCTATGCCACTCTTTATGCCTACTACCCTATTTTATATTGTTTATGCGTTTGTTTGCCATTCTTTTTTCCAACACAACATCACATCAACTCCATGAAGCCAAACACTCCTTCTTTCCTGTTATAGGTATATAAACATATATGCCAAATAAAGGAGTGGACCCCTACAGAAACGTGTGTATATGTTATCTCCTACCTTGGATTCTAGATATGGGTGTTCAATACTTTCTCACTGACTAAATTATTATGAACTAAGATATCAAGTAATTCACCTTCAATCCTCCATATCTCAGTACTTTCATTCATTCACTGTTAATAGTAATCATAGAAAATATTTATTGAGTGCTTACTTGATGCCAATAATGGGGCTATGGTTATTCCATTCTATGTTTTATTCGATACCCACAAAAATTCTATGAGCCGAAACTATGATTACTTCCATTTTTATATGAATCAATGAAGGATTCAGAGAAATTTAGTCATTTGCATAACATCACAATAAATTAAATGCCAAGGCCAGGGATGAACTCAGGCATATTAGACTCCGTGGTCCATGCTCATAATAAATGTGGTCTGATGGTGTTTCTCATTGTACCAATAAAGGTTTCTGTTCTTTTTTTTTTTTTTTTTTTTTTTTTTAGTTTTAGACACAGGGTTTTACTCTCTCACCCAGGCTGGGGTACAGTGGCAAGATCATAGCTTATCACATCCTTGAACTCCTGGGCTCAAGGAATCCTTCTTGGATTGGCCTTCTAAAGTGCTGGGATTATACATGAGCCACCAAAGGTTTCTTGAATGAATGATTCAATGTATATGAACCTATCAGGGTTAAAAAAAAAATCGAACTTTTATTTATGAATAAGAATCACAGAATCCCACAGCAGGAAGGGTTCCTAACAATTACCTCACCTAACCCATGCTCAAACTCTATTCCTTAAATCCATCTCCTCTATGATTTCCTGGCTAAAATTTTGCCCAGCTTCTGCTTGGAAATCCTTAAAGTAGGTGATTTTGTCTAGCAGTATACCTTAGCATTGTAGACCAGTTCTGAATTTCAGGGTCACCCATTCCTTTTTATAATAAATCAAACTCTGCCATCCTGAACATTCCATTCACACATCTAGTTCTTTTCCCTGTGATGGCACAGGATACATGTAATCTCTTCCTCACATTGACCATCACCATGTCACCATTGAGCCTGCTCTTCTATAGGCTAAGTGTCCCCAGGTTTTTTGACTGCTTTTTTGTCTTACTCTTGCATGGCGCCAAGCATAGCAAAATGGAAATATGTAAAGCATTATCCAAAGTATTAAAAATAGCCATATAAATTCTATAAATAGCCATGTAAATTCTATAAAATAACCATATTAATTCTATAAAACTACAGAAGTCTAAATATAAAAGAAATTATTTGCTCACAACCTCCTTAATAACATTGAGCATTATTTAATGAATGCTAACATCCATTGATTCTTTGTGGAAAGTCTGTACTCAGCCCATTGCATGCATTATCTTATTGTATCCTTGCCAGATGCCATTGCATAGGTGCTATTACTAATAATTTTCATAATTTCATTGTATAGATCATGAAACTGAGTCCCGACTAGGGTTATGCCCTCCTCAAGGACATTCACATAGCAAGCAGGAATGATGAGAATGATAATATCTCTCTTAGTCCGAAGCCTGTGCCCTTAACCACTACCCTATACTGCCTCATAAATTTAGAAGTACCTCTATAAAAATAGACATTTACTATGTAATGTAATTTAAATTCCAAGTATTTCTATAATTTTATATGATATACAGCTTTTCTGCTTGTCTCAATAACTTCTCTCTTGCTCAACATAGAGCAAGAAGTTTTACATTGAAAACACTCTTTTAACCTTTAAAATACTAATAATGCAATAGTTATAAAATTGAAAAAGTGTTCCTCTTTCCATTGCTCTCCTTTTATTTACATCTTTTCAATCTGAGTTTATTCTGCTTTGTTAGGGCAGCAATTATCTGAGATAACATTGCCATGGCTATTATGTGATACCTAGAGATTCCAAGTATTTTGTTCATTCTCTTGATGACTTTTGACCTGTTGGTATTTTTTAGATCACGTAGTTGGTTGTGTGTGGGTGGGCAAGGGAGTAAAGAGATGAATGTACAGGTGAATGGCTGTACACGCTTAATTGGGACTTTTAATAGAACACCTTGTGGACTGTTCAAACAAGAGAGTGGAGAGCTGGGTATCCTTGACAACAGTGTAGGTATATAGCAAAACAAAAGAAAGACCAGAAGATACACAGTAGGAGATCTAAGCAGTAGTTCATTGGGTAACAGCTGACAACCTTTTGGTGAAAGCCTCAAAAATTTTCAAATGTGTTTGTGAAATGTACTGTGGAGAGTGGGTCATTAGAACATTTGAGCAAAGGGCATTAATAATTGGCATAGTGACTGGTGGATCACCGTAAAAACTGATGTTGAGTGTTAAATTTTCTGTTACAGATGGAAAGAATGATCAGTGAATAAAGATAAGAACAAGCTTTTAGCACCAATTAACTGGACATCATAGAGCTGACTTCCCCATAGGAAAAACAAGGTAAAAAGATTTATGCTATTTATTTCACAGGTAATTGGAAGCAGTGCTCAGATCAGTTGTGGAATACTGTATGGCTTCATATGGCATTAAAATGGATTTCTTAACAATCATGTGTGAAATCTAACAATACTAGATATTTATTGTTTGCCTCCATCGTGTGCCTAACTTACTCCAGTAATGGTTCACGATTTTAATTTAGAGATATACTTTCTATCAATCTCAGTATATGAGATTCCATCTGTCTGTGAGAGTGGACACTTGCCTCTGGAAAAGGCCAATCATCATAGCTTATTCCTTGTGTCACTGTGATTGATTCCTAGACAAATAAATGGCCCATGTGATTTTTACTAGAAGCTGTTTTTACCATCCTGAAGATTCTGATAAATGAAGTCAACATGCAGAGTAGAGAAATGTAGAGTTGCCAAAGCTTAAGGACAATGTTGGATTCCTGAACTTAACTACCTTACCTTGGGACTTATCCCATCACATTAATTCATTACCACTGATGGTTAAGCAAGTGACTTTTTGTCACTTGCAGTAGAGAGGCTTAACTAATAAATCAATAAATAACTTGAATTTAATTAATCTTGGTTAAAAAGCCATGTTTGTCCTCTATTATATATCAATGTTAGCTCAAATATTTATGATAATGCAATTATTTTGTGGCATAATATCTACTAATTTTAGAAAAATTATCAATAATATGATAGACATTTTAAGACACGTGGATATAAATTATTGCTTCCTTCCAGAAATCTGTGTACTGTATATAAAACAGACTATATTAATTCATCAAAAATGCATTATACAATAAAAATCCTGGTATGCAACATACAAGTGCATCTCATGAAAGAAGACACGCAAATGACAAATGAGGACAGAGATATTCAACTAAGAAAAACTGTAAAACAAAACATTATTAGATGGAGTTAGTAGTAACATATTGATATTAATATCTTTGTTTTGACAAATGTACAAAGATTATATAAGATGTTAAAATTAGGGAAGACTCTATTCTGTCTTTGCAAATTTTATAAATCTAAAGTTATTTTGAAATAAAAAGTTTATTTAAAAATTTATTATATGCATTGTGTGGATCAAGTTGACGAGAATTTAATAACAATATAAAATGTGGCTTGGTGTTCTCAGAAAAGGTTACTCTTGCAACTTGTAACTTGTAACTGTGGGGTTGAGAAAATGAATGCTAACTCTCCAGAGGTTAATTTGGGAATATATATCTAAATCTGTAGAATCAGCATATGCTTTGGTTCAAATTTACCTCTTTTAGAAAAGTAATACTAAGATAATAATCTGAAGGTTGTACAAATATTTATGTAGGTGGATATTTACGTAGTAGTCTTTATCTTGGTTAAAAATTCAAGTTATTTATATATCCAGTAATAGGGAGCTAATAAATAATAGAATATTAATATTATTGAAATGGAATATTATTGTATCAGAAACAATCTTGCTATCAGAGGTTAGATACTTAACAAAATAAGAACTTTCTCAGGTATTACTAAGTTGTAAAAAACATGTCAACACAATATATATAGTATAATGGCAATCATATTATTCATTCACTTTTAAAGAGTATATATGTCGAGTACATACTGTGCTTAGCACTGGGGATATAGACAGCAGTGAACAAAATGCATGAAAATCCCTGCCTTAATGAAGCATATAGTCTAGAGTAAAATTACAGCAGTAAACCAGCATACTGTAGAGTATTTTAGAAGGTGCTAAGTGACATAAAAAAAAAATAATTATTATTATTAGGGTCATTTTTTACAGAGAAAGTGGGATCAAGAATCGATTTTTTAAAAAATAATATGTGATATAGCAGCATACACTACGCTTACAGTTAAGATCCAAGAAAGAGAGAATAATTTATGATAAAGGAGAGAAACAGTAGAATTTCTGGAGAGACATATTAGAGCAGGAGAAAGAGTGTTACGTGATCTAATACTCAATTCTTATTGATGTGGGTGCAATTCTATCTACCTGTTCAAATATTATCTGAGGATACTGTGGGTTTCAGGTAATCTCCATTTTCTCTATTTTTCAAAACAGTTTTACAATAATTTTATAAATTTTAACTTCTATGACCAGAAAATATGAGGTAAACAATTTGTAAGAAAGCATGAAACATTCCTTTAAATTTTGCATTATATACTGACACAATAAACATGAAAGAAAAAAGATTGAACTCAAAATTGGCAACCCAGATTTGGGAGCGGTATTCCACCTGAAGTTTGCAAGAGTGACAATACTAAGGAATGATCCTGAGCTTTTGTCTCACATTTTACATTTAACATAGCTCTTTATTTGATACTTAACCAGCCAAAAGATTTAACAGAATTGAATTTAAATTAGTGAAAGTAGATAGTCCATTAGTTAATTACAATGAAAGACCAAAAATCCAAACCCACAAACCTTTGACAGCTAGTTGAAAAGACGTCAAACCACATTCATACACAAAAAGTTCACTAACAAATACATACATAAACTAAACACACACACAGCATGTGGCATAAACGTAAACATGCACATATAAGACACACAAAAAAACGTGTATAAACACATAAATACAAACATACATATGCAAACGTACACACACAAATACATGTAAACAAATGCACACGAAAACACACACGGGCACATACTCACTCATATACACAAACACATGCAAATCTATCTAGTTCTGGTTTAGATTAAAGGCCTTTTGTTTTCTCCAGTGTTTCCTCTTCCCACAGATAATTTCCCTGATGATTGTGCAAATTTAGATATCATCCTGGATAACCAAAATTCTCACAGACAACTCCCTAAAGTGACACAAATACCAAGGCCCCAAACCAAAGATAACTAGAGTTGGTCTAGATTATGGCCTGCGTCCTCAAAGAAAATCTCCACAGACCACTACACTGCACCATTATGTAAAACAAGATGCCTTCAGGTCCCCCTATCAGAATTCTAATCTATCTCATATGTTATTCTGTTCCCCCACTGAGATAGGACAACAAACAATCTCTTGATATTTATATCTGTACATATGTACATTTTTGCTGTACTTTTACATAAAACCTTAATTAAGCCTAGATGTGAAACATAATTGCTCACTTGATTTTTTTCTCCCTACCCATTTTATATCATAGAAAATAGAAACAAGTGTCCATGGAACACAGATCTGGTCCTTTGATTAAAGCTCGTCTTTCCAGAGCAAGTATGTAGTGATGGGGTTGTCACCTCCAATCTGTACAGGTTTCTCAACCAAATGCCATGCAGTAGTTGAGTAGCAGAGAAAAAAAATCGTTACATTGCATTCTTCCATCAAATGATGTAGTCTTTAGGCATATATCTATGCGCTGGTAACTTTATTAGATATTATTTAAGAAATGGCAGGCCGAGCGTGGTGGCTCATGCCTGTAATCCCAGTACTTTCGGAGGCCGAGGTGGGTGGATCACGAGGTCAGGAGATCGAGACCATCCTGGCTAACACGGTGAAACCCCGTCTCTACTAAAAATACAAAAAATTAACCGGGCATGGTGGCGGGCACCTGTAGTCCCAGCTACTCAGGAGGCTGAGGCAGCAGAATGGCATGAACCCAGGAGGCGGAGCTTGCAGTGAGCCGAGATCACGCCACTGCACTCCAGCCTGGGCAATAGGCTTTTGAGCCTCCGTCTCAAACAAACAAACAAAGAAATGACAGAAATAACTACTATTATTGTCAGACTGTTGTCTCCCTGAGGGCAGGAGCAAAGTTCTTTGGTTTTATTTACATCCCCAATGCAAGCACCACTTCTGGAGTATGGTAGATGTTCTATGTATGCTTATGTTTATTCAATCTTGGAGTAGAATCATTACTTTTATTTTGCACTACATTGGAACAGGCTCTGTGTGAAATCATTCTGAAAATAAGACATGCTTCCATAATTTTTTTCTCAGAAACTTGGAGAATACCTTACAGAAAAGACTATTAAGGGGAGGCATTTCTACCAGATACTGGGAAAAGGTCTAACAGGAGCATGTGGTTACAAGTGTGTATGTATAATTTGTGTATGTGTGCACATAGATGAAGGCAGGAGGCCCTATCGAGTTCCATATATGTGTGTGTATATGCATACCCCTAGGTCTGTATAGGTTTTCAGTGACAATACTTTTCTACATGAAAACAGAACAGCATCTTGATTCAGAAGTCAGCTTTATTCAGCCAAACATGTACTAAGATACAAAATGTGAACCCTCTGCCATCCTCTATTGGCTGTTGTCTTTCCCCTGCAACTTGTTGGGGTATTTAGGCATTTGGCGTCATAGTGGCACGGTTCTTCATAAGTATTGCTGTTTTGTTCTTCAACCCACTGCACTCTGAACCACCTCCCAGGGAGCTGTGAGACAATCTCTCAGTAGCGAAGGTATGTTTCCCTGCCCCCCTCCTGCCCCAAATTCCATACTCATGACACAGAGGCACAGTTAGAGATGAAAAATATGGTTCATTACCTTGGTAGCGCAGAGAAAAATGTTATGGCTTTATTTAGCAGTTGCTTTTATGCTTTTAAAGACATGTTAATTTCATTTTTTATGTAATTGTATATTAAATCATCTCAGACAATTGTGTGATTTGAAAATAAAAGTCCAACAAAATAAGTAAAAGCTATAATGTGGTTTTTCCTTACTGCTTTTTGTAGTCTGTTTTTATGTTTCTCAAGCATTAGTGTCTCCGCTTCTTCCTGGGAAGATTAATCTGGAGGCTTCTAGAGCCTCTTACCTTCCTGTCTTCAGTTCTCCCAGCGCTCTGAGCTTCTCCCTGTGGTTTCTGCATCTACTACTTGTGAATTACCAGCCCCAACAACATTAGGATTTATAAAGCCTTATAATCCTCTAGTCTACTTCCTAACAGGGCCACCAGCTGGATGAAGACCTCAACCCTTGGGAGATATTTTAACAGACCTAAGCTGCCTAAAGTAAAATTTTGAATTCTGGGCTGCAGAATATATCACTGTACTTACACAGAATACTGGTCATGAATTTTTTTTTTTTTTACTGGAATATATGCAATGGAGTGTATGTAATGTAATTCAGCATGTCTGAGAGATAAGTTTTTCATTTTATTTAAAGACAAGTTGGTCCACTTAGCATGCAATATCTTTCTCCCATCTTAAGCATTTTAGGAGAAATTAGATTTTTTTTGATGGATGTTAATGATGAATTGGTACTCTTGAGAGAAGCCTCTATGTTATTAGTTGATTCACGACTAATTTCCCATGTATTAGATCTTTTCAAATGTCAGTATATGTGAACAATCAATCTCCTTTTGTGTCTTACTTTCTTTAGTGTGTTTTAATGTACTTCATTGTTATAAGGCACTGTATGAACTTCCTTTAAGGGAATGTGTACTAGTTTGATAGAGCTGTTGTAACCACAGACTGCGTAGTTTAAACATCAGAAATGTATTGTCTTACAGTTCTGGAGGCTGGAAGTCCAAAATCTAGGTGTCTGCTGGGTTGGCTTCTGAGGGCTGGGAGGGAAGTGTCTGTTCTAGGTCTCTCTTGTTGGTTCATAGATGGCCATCTTCTCCCTAGATCTCTTCACATTGTCTTCCTTTCATGCACAGCGTTGTGCCCAAGATTATCCTTTTTATAAAGACATCAGTGAGATTAAGTTCCGCCCTAATGACCTCACTGTAATTTGATCACCCCTGGAAAGACTGTCTACAAATGAGGCCATATTCTGAGGTAATAAGGGTTAGGACTTCAACCTGTGAATTAAAGGGGGACACAATTCAACCCACAGCAGGACTTAAAAATTTTGTTTCCGTTTTCTAATGGTATTAACCCAGTGTAAAAGTATACAGTTTTGCAAGGATTAACATTCTAAAGAATCTCTAATGATTAACTTCTTTCACAATTCTAGAATAAATTATTATGATACAGACGTGAGTATATTTAAAAAACAAAGCAAACAAACAAACAAAAAAAACAAATGACTCTTCTCTCTTTTTTTTTCTTTTTTTTTTTTTTTTAGAGATGGAGTCTCACTCTGCCACCCAGGCTGGAGTGCAATGGCACCATCTCTGCTCACTGCAACCTTCGCCTCTGGGGTTCAAGTGATTCTCCTGCCTCAGCCTCCCAAGTAGCTGGGATTACAGGTGCCCGCCACCAAGCCCTGCTAATTTTTGTATTTTTAGTAGAGACAGGGTTTCGCCATATTGGTCAGGCTGGTCTCGAACTCCTGACCTTGTGATCCGCCTGCCTTGGCCTCCCAAAGTGCTGGGATTACAGGCGTGAGTCACCACGCCCAGCCACACAAAATGACTCTTAATTTAGTTGTATTGTAAACCTCAAGACAAATATATGTACATGTATGTACACTCCCACTAACCCATACAACAACTTAAGTATGTACACATAACTAGCAATGAAATTAACTTCTGCCTGAGGCTACCATGAAATGTCAAACTGCCAAACTTTCGGAGCTTGGTACTCTATCTTCCTGCCTTGGGGAGCTTTTGTATTCAATTTATTGTTAAATAAAACAGCCAACTTGGCAGCAGAGTCAGATTAACAAATTATAGTAAACTTTTTAAATTTTTGGCTTAAAAAATAAGGTGAGTTAATATTTCTGAAAAATAAATTCCGGAGAGAATAAAGACTTTGAGACAGGCTATTTGTTTGTAACCTTTTCAAGTTAAGCAGAAGAGAAAGAATGTATCCATCAGCTTGTTTGAATTAAACAGAAGCACACACAGAATTTGACTAAAAACTAATGGTGGCTTTGTTTAAACATTTCTTTTATTAACACTTAATTTAATAGGAGGAACTGATAATAGAAGCCAAGAGGACCCATGGAACAGCTATAGGCTTCAAATTTAAATGCCTTCCTTTTGGCCCATTTAAACTCTTTTTGGCTCTTTTATGTGCACACTCACATACCCACATGGAAAATACACATAGCTAATTTAATCAGCTGTTCTGCATGGTCCATTCATCTGATTATGCATCTGAGACTGTCTTTTTCTCCAGTAAAAAGGAGTAATGCTGCTATCCACAGTGGGGTGAGGGAAGTTTTCAAAGGCTACCGGGGCAAGGAAGCATCCTTTGTCTAATCATTGATTTTCGACGTCTGTTTTTATCGCAGTATACAATAGGAAATTGGCAGGCTAACTCTGTACAGGGGCTGAGCTAAGCGTTTTACATGTATGTTCTAATTTCATTCTCACAACAATCCAATAAAGTAAGTGACTTTGATCTCCTATGTTACAAGTGAGGAATAGGAGAATTCAAGAGAGATTAAGTGACTGGGTCAAGGACATAAATATCGTAAGCTGTAGCTTTCGAAAATCTGATATTGTGAAAAGTGAAAGAAGCTGAATTTAACGTAGTGAAAGAAAGATTTTCTTCTCAAAGTCACAGGCATTTCTGAAGAAATGGGTATTATTCCTCAGTTTGAGGGAGAAGAAAGGGCTGGATATTTCTACTTTATTACGTTGCTGCTAACAATTACTGAGCTCTTATTAGTTGTCAGAAACTGAGTAAGCATTTTATGTATATTATCTCACTTAATATAACTATTGCCCTATGCGACAGGTTCTACCAGTGTTTCCAATTTCCAGAGTTTAATGACTTAAGTCGCACATTAAGATTTAAAGCCTCCAGGCTTGCTGTAGAGTGTGTGCCATAAATACTGTTGTACGATTAGGCCGTTATAAGATAAAGCAACCTCTGTTTTATCAAGCAGCTAATGAGTAGCTTGACTTACCCAAAAGGATGTGTTTATAAAAATTAGGGCATGTTATCCAACTTCTCAACTGAATTATATATGGAATAAAAGTAATGTATCATTTAAAGGAATTCTGAAAAAAAAATCTGAAGGTTGGGTAAATAAATTATTCAGCATAAGTGTTTTTAATAATATTATTAAAAAGGAGGGGGTTCAAAACCCGAAAACTTCAATGATCCCACCAAAGGAGACTCAGATTATGGCACATCCACATGAATATGTAATATTCAGCCATACAAATAACGTTTGCAAAGATTTGTGAATAATATGGGAAACTACTTCTCAAAGCTTAAGTGACATTGATAATTGCTTTTAGAATAAGGTTTCAAATATATGCAAGTATTTTTTTTAAAAGTCTAGAGAAAATACACTAACATGTTAGCAGGGTTTATTCATATCCAGGTGATAAAAATTAAGGAGCATTTCCAATTATATCCTACAGCATTTTAAAAATTTTCTATCAGTTGTACATATGACTTTTGTAATCAGGGGAAAATTATATTTTTGAAAGATAACTCTATAGTGATGAAACATTTTTTACAACTAAAATACCATCTCATAATTTACATGCACTCAATGCTCCATCACAGGGGTCAGCAAACTTTCTCTGTAAAGGCCTGGATAGGAAATATTTCAGACTTTGCAGGCCAAGCTGCAAAATTGAGGGTAATATATGCATACTCACATAACAAGAAAGAAAACAAATGCCCACAGTTTTTGATGAAATTCAAAATATACTACTAACCATCTAGCATAATTTTTTGTAATACCAGTCTAGTAATGAAAAGACTGAAATTCTTTTTGTAGGTATATGCTAACATTTTGCTTAATTGAGGTTCAAAGTCAGTGTTACTATCATTGGCATTTATTGTACATATCCACCTGTGAATGCTGATCTAGGTGAGCTTCTAGTTCATACTTATTTCATCTTTGAAAATGGCTGTTCACACAGGTATGTGACACATGTGGCACTTGAAATGCTGTCGAGTTATAACTGCTTCACTGTGACTTATAGTGTGCCAAGCAGGGAGCGTCACATATGGTCTCTGTTGCAGCTACAGAACCGCGCCTTTGTAGTGTGGAAGCAGCCATAGACAATGCCAATGGCGTGGCTGTGTGCCAATAATACTTTATTTAGGGAACACTAAAATTTACATTTTAAATCGCTTTCAGATATTACAAAATATTATTCGAGTTTTGATTTTTCAGCTATATAAAAACATAAAAACTGAACATTTTTCTAAAAAAAAGATTCTAAAAAAGAGGTAAATCTATTTTCAGCTGATGGACTGTACAGGAACAGGCGGCAGGCCATATTTGGTCTGTGGGCTGCAGTTTGCCAATCCCTGATCTAGAAGTAGGCACACATCTCTTGTAAACTTCAGCAGCAACCATGTGATAGCCCTGGATGTAATTATATATCCTTTTTAAAAAATTGAAATACCTTTATATAAAATAATATCTTTAATTTCACAAATTAATTCTTTTATGAGTGAAGAAACTACACAACCGGACAGTAAAAAATATTGAAAAGACATTCTGAGGATATGCTTGTAGAATCAGAAAGAAATTAAGGGTTCTGATATCCAAAATGTGTTATATCTTTCAGACTTGTGAATTTTTTCTGGGAATTCCTGGTTGTCAGAAACTGCTGCTAAACAGATTTATTATATTAACCTTTCAAGAAATAACATCAAATATTTAGAATCTTAAAAATAAAACTACCAAGCCTACTCAAGTTCCATCTCTCTGTCTTATGTTTACGTGTTATTTCTCCCCTGACTGGCTACTTGAGGCCTTTAGCTGAACATAAAAGATACTCTAAAGGGCTAGGGAGAATGTTGAGCAAGAAAATATTTGATAGACGCTTAAAGAAGCTGAAAAGTGTTTTAAAATAAATTAACTACCTGCTTTGACCATATCCTTGGTGCAAAGTTCATTAAGAATTGATGTATGAATCATTTACATCGTAATCATCTAGATTTTGTGTCAAAAATGCAGATTTCCAGGCTTAAGTTATTTCTAAGAGCACTAACTTTGGCGCACTAGAGTTTCAGAAGTTGTTCCAGGAAAACACTCAATGGCTACCATTGCAAAGCATCCCAAGTCCAGATTTCCTCTTTAGTAATTTACATGCATAATTCTGCATCTTTTGCTCACCTCATTATGAGATAGAAATTTCTTAAAAAAAGGGTCAATACTTGGAGAAATGATTTTGTACCTGATAAAAGGGGGTACAGTCTTTATAAAAATACGACAAGCATTAACCAGTGCTTATGCCAGGCAGCCATTTGTGTAACTCCTATTATGGTAATGTCTTAATCAGTGAGAAAGAGAGAGGGGAAGTAAGCAGTCAGTTAAGAGGGGTGCCAGGGAAACCCTTAGGTTGGGATGGAAAAGAAGACATAAGTGACTATTGGATCAAGGATTCCAAATGAAAGCTTACCTGCCGGAAGATGAGATTCAAATATGCAAAGCAGGGCACAAGTCAGAACCATTCCCAATCACTTTTTAAAACTGTAAACAATTCAACCACATTCCTTGAAGTGCGGTTGCAAATGCCTTAGGTGCCTTTATAAAATGCAGATTCCTGGACCTTTCTCAGACCTATTGACTCAGAATCCCTGCAGTGTGTCCAGACATCCGTATTTTAAACCATTCAAACAGTCATGCATTAAAATGTTAAAATGGCCCACGCCTTAGACACATGATTTTGTTCTTTCTTTTGAATTGTTAAATGTCTTTAAATTTTGCATTTCACCAAACATCTTACTGATCTTACCATGCTTCAGGTTTCCATATACCAGGGGATGAACTTGCAATGATGGCTTCAAGTTTACAGTCTAGTAAGTAAATATGCTACCACATGCAGAGTAAAAAACGTGACGCCAATAAATCTAAGAAGCTATGAAAACACTGAAAAGTGAAAATGAAAACTTTATGGTCAAGTAAAGGGCCCATTTTTCCTTTGGGATATTATAGTCTGCTTTTTTAAAGATGATTTTCCAGGTAATAATATTTTAAATCCTAAATTCCTTATTCATGATTAAAATCTATTTGTTTAGACTATAAACTTGACAGTGTTTCTAAAAAGTAATCTATGAAGAATGAATATTAAAATAATCTGGATGCCAATGAGTTTGTCCTTTAAAAATTCTTAGTTTGAAGGCTTAATCTATTCTATTACATTTCTGTTATTAGATAGTTTGGGATAGTAGGACCCCAAATCTTTCACTTTCACATAATTAGGTACAGATCGATAACATACGAAGGAATTTCCCCTGTTTTGTATGCAATTTAATTGAGTTGTTTAGGGGTTAAGTAGAATAAAATCCAGCAAAAGTGTATATTTCCAAGTATTCTGGTCTTTACAAAAAACACTGATATCTCAGAGGTTTAGATAAATCTGGCTTTGGTCCAGTGTCTAACTTTCTAACTGTGTGTCCTTGGACAACTAATATAACTTCACAAAATTTGTTTCTGCTTATATCTACCATACTAAATTTAGTTCCACTGGTAATATCACTGTCAAACATACATGATACACACACACATATACACATGTACCTGTACACACACACACACACACACACACACATATATATAAAGTAGTCACATGCAATCATGCTTATTTTGCAATATTGTGAAAATTAAATAAAATAATACATACAAAGTGATTAGCAAAGAACTTAGCTCATGGCAGGTACTCAAGGAACATTAAGGGGTGGGGCTAAGAGAAAGTAAGAGCAAGAGAACAAGGCACTTGAGGTTGGAGCAAAGAAAACCGCAAAACGGAGAAGTCATATCATAAAAGCGAGAGAGGAAGGTGTGAAATGTTTTAAAAATGGTTTGCTACTAATATCTTCAATAGCTGTGCTTTTTTGTAGTGAGATACAACTTTTCTTTTGTGCTATTTAAAACAGTGGCCATGCCAGCTTCTCATTGATGGAATGGACATCATTAAAATAAGTACAATATAGAGTAACCCCAGAAAGGTTACAAGTATTTCATCTGAACTCTGAAAATGTCAAGCCATATCCGGCTGGTGGATGGTGATAGGAAACCCATTTCCAGTTATATGTTAATGAAGGCAAACAATGCACGAGCTACAAGGAGGGGAAAAAGACCAGAATGAGCAGAGTCCAGAGTCTATGCCGTTTCCTACATTTCCAGCCTCATTAAAATATGCAGATTGTATCATTAGGAGACAGTTTCCTGGCAGAGTTTTCTCCTGGAGTTCAGTAGGCACATGTTTGGCAGTTGTTATCACAATGAGTTAAACCACAACTATACTCTTCTATGTAAAAACAAACAGAAAAGAAGATGAGGAAACAGAAGCAGCTCCTGCAAGCCATGTTTTCATTTGGATTGTTTTGTATTCTTCAAAGTATTAGTCAGTATTTTTAAAGAAATGGCCACTGAGGCTTGTTTGTTTCAGTCTTTCCATGATATACAAGAACCACACTGCAACTTCATGTTTTCCTGGAATTTCGCTCTTCCCAGTTCACACCTCGGTTTAATTTAGCAAGGTGATTACGAGTAACTACTAAATTGAATGAGCAGTAATTCAAAGACCTTCCCTAACTAAACTTCAGCTTCAAAACAAATAAGCATTTTATTGTTCATCTCAATTTCTTACTTCTTTCATATCTTCCTTTTCTCTTCATCACCTGCTTGGTTTCTTTTTTTCTTTTTTCTTCCCTTCTTTCCCACCTATTGCCCTCCTTTCCTCCTTCCATCTTAATATATTATCTATCTATTCTATCTATCTATCTATCTATCTATCTATCTATCTATCTATCTATCTATCATCTATCCATCTATCTATCCTCTATTTATCTATCATCTTTCTATTTTTTTGGTGGGCAAAGGGGAGAGGGAAGAAAAAGTGATATTAAAAATATATCTTACCAGTAAGCCTAATAGAACCTCACCAATCAACACTTTTGACATGAAGGTCCAGTGCAGATTACTACTTTGAGAAAACTGGTGACTGAATAGGAATACTAAAAAGGTGACTGGTAATCAAATTTATTTTGTAGATAACAACATTTAACAATGCAATAATGTGAAACTGTATGTAAACAATATGTAAACAATAGATGTCAGCTATTTTTATTACATAATACTATTTATTCAATTTCCTCTGTTAATGGTTCTTCATGCATAGTCTGAGACCCCCACACACACAGGGCCTGGAGGTCATAACTATTTTTATTATAATGTTTATGCATTTTTTTCTTTTTTATCGTGTTGACATTTGCACCAGTGGTGCAAAAGCAATGAAGAGGAAAATGGCTGGTTCCTTAGCACGAGTCAACGGCATAGCAGAAAATTGTTTTAGTAGTCACTGTATTTTTTTTTTTTTTTTTTTGCTATTATTCACTCACAGAAAAAAAAAATTCTAGTTTCACTGTTTTGGTGAAGCAGTAAAAATTATTAATTTTATTAAATCTTGGCCTTTGAGTACATTTAAAAAATGTATTCTGTGTGATGAAATGGTAAGTATGCATAAAGCATTTTAGTTTGGAAACCAAAGTATCATAGTTGCCTTGAGGAAAACTGTTAGTATGATTGTTTTAATTCTGAGCTGAACCATCACTTTTTTATGGAACGTTATTTTTATCTAAAATAATCTCTGAAAGACAACTGTGGCCATTCAGACTAGTCTATTTAACATTCTTTAGAAAATAAATCAAGTGACTTAGTCACTTTAAAGAAATCAGCTATTGGCTGGGAGAGGTGGCTCACGCCTGTAATCCCAGCACTTTGGGAGGCCAGGGCAGACGGATCACCTGATGTCAGGTGTTCGAGACCAGCCTGGCCAACATGGTGAAACCCTGTCTCTATTAAAATACAAAAGTTAGCTAGGCATGATAGCGGGCGCCTGTAATCCCAGCTACTTGGGAGGCTGAGGCAGGAGAATTGCTTGAACCCGGGTGGCGGAGGTTGCAGTGAGCCAAGACCATGCCATTAAGCTCCAGCCTGGGCAACAAAGAGTGAAACTCTGCCTCAAAAAACAAAAAAACAAAAAACAGCTATATCAGTATTTGTTGTCAGTGATTCAATTCAAGCTTTCTAGCAAAAATTCATCTTGTCTAAGACTTCAGTTTGCCATCATGAGCAGAATAGTTTCCCAACACTTCAAGACCTTTCTGATAAGCTTCACGGTGATTTGCAAATATGATTTTTTTGACATTTTATAATGAAATATGTCAACATGTGGAAGATCTGCATATCTCAATGAAACAATATTTTTCCAAATGACCGAAGTATAGTGTTAGAAGAGAATGCACAAGGAAAAAGACCATTGAAACTGCAAGAAAAATCAATGGATTTTAGTACAAAAAGTTCATTGATATGATTTCAAAAAGATTCTACACTGAAAATAGTCTTTAAGAAACTACCACTAATGGAGGTTTTGTAAACCAAATAAGAATATCCATAAATATCTGAAAATGCTATTTTTAAAAATCTCCATTTTCAATCTATATATCTGTATGAAGCTGGATTTTCTTCATATACTTCAACCAAAACAACAAACCCAATTGTATTAAGTCAGATATTAAAGATATTTGGGAAATAATAAACTAATGTTATTCTTCTCACTAAAATACTTTAAAAATTGTATATGCTTTTTTCTACTACAAAGACACATTCACATGTATGTTTTTTGCAGCACTATTTACAATACAAAGGCTTGGAACCAACCCAAATGCCCATCAGTGATAGCCTGGATAAAGAAAATGTGGCACATATACACCATGGAATACTATGCAGCCATAAAAAAGAATGAGTTCATGTCCTTTGGAGGGACATAGATGAAGCTGGAAATAGTCATCCTCAGCAAACTAACACAGGAACAGAAAACCAAACATTGCCATGTACTCACTCATAAGTGGGAGCTGAACAATGAGAACATATGAGTACAGGGAGGGGAATGTCACACACTGGGGCCAGCGTAGGGGGTGGGCAAGGGGAAGGAGAGCATTAGGACAAATGCCTAATGCATGCAGGGCTTAAAACGTAGATGACGGGTTGATAGGTGCAGCAAACCACCATGGCACATGTATACCTATGTAACAAACGTGCACATTCTGCACATGTATCCCAGAACTTAAAGTTAAAAAAAAAAAATTATATATTTTAAAATCAATTTTTAAATATGTTATTTAAGTTACTGTGTAATGGGTTTATTGCTATTTTAAAATAAATAAAATATTTTCATGATTTTTCAGTTTTAATTTTTAATCAGTAAATATTGGCAGGTATAATGTAGATAAACAAAACTTCTTTGGGTCAGTAATTTTTAAGAGTGTAAAGATATCTTGCAGCCCAAATTTTGAGGAAGGCCGTTCTAGGTACATGTGATATTCTTCAACATATTTAATTCTTCAGCAGTTAAGGTATTATTCAAGAATTTTAAGTATAAGTTATGTTACCTGCATTAAACATATTTCTATATATACCTAAGTATAAGGTAAATCCTTCTCAAAGGAAATATCCCTTAGAAAACAAATATTGCATATACTTGTGTTTTCAATTTTTATGGTTAGCTCTGACCATTTGTATTATTTTTCACAACATAATATGCTTGGAGGAGATATATTTGCCTGAAACATCTCAAAATATACTAGGTTTGCAAACTTTTGGTGGTTCACTGATTAAACTGAAATCAGTAAATAAAAATGAAGGCAAAATTTTAAAACAGTACAGATTTTGTTCTTTATCCTGGATTTACACGTCTTTCAAATAAGCATGCCAATAAATCTTTTAAATATCTCTTTTTAGGCCAAGTGCTATGGCTCACGCCTGTATTCCTAGCACTTTGGGAGGCTGAGGCAAGCGGATCACCTAAGGTCAGGAGTTCAAGACCAGCCTGACCAACATGGCGAAACCCTGTCTCTACTAAAAAATACAAAAATTATCCAGGTGTGGTGGTGGGCACCTGTAATCCAAGCTACTCGGGAGGCAGAGGCAGGGAGAATTCCCTGAACCCATGAGGCAGAGGTTGCAGTGAGCTGTGATTGTGCCACTGCACTCCAGCCTGGGCGACAGAGTGAGACTCCATCTCAAAAAAAAAAAAAAAAAAAAACTACTTATTTAAAAAAACAGTCTGGTATAATACTTACCATGGAGATTAACATTTGCTTATTGGGGGAATGGGAAAAGTAAGAGTTGTAATAGGTTCTTGTGGGTTGGAATAAAATTGACACCATACATGAATTCATGAACTGCTATATGCCCAAACCCTCAGACTGAAGTGAAGATGAAAGCTCTGAACACCTACATTAGGTAAAAATGTTGATATTAAATATGAATATAAAATTAAAAGTATCTCATTAAATGTGTGTTACAGTTTGAGCAAATATATGATATAGTTAAAATCTTGTATAACTATACTAATAAATTAGACTGTAAGTAAATACTTGACAATTTCATCTACATCTCTAAAAGTTTTCATAATGGACTTGACGAAAAACATTTTTATTTAAAAAATTTCATCATTGGGTAAGTGGGGTAGGCTTTTCCTTGAAATCGCTTTACCTTTAGGTTAGATTAGATTTTTAATCCCATAAATCCTGCTAGGAAAAAATCATTTTACAGATGGAAAACTGAGTATCAGAGAGTTTGAGAACCTGCTTACAGTTAGTAAGCATGCTAATTGGGATTAGAACCCAGGCCCATTGCAAAGCTCACAATTTTCCCTTGAGTTGATGATGCTCATTGAGTATCTAATGGTACAGGTACTGTTCCAGTCCCCGAACCACAAATTCTCAGGTCATTACATTTGCACATCAATCCATAAGATAGGTACCATTTTGACCCAATTTTCTAAATAAGGCAACAGATGTGTCCAATATCACACAATTAGTAATTAGCAGCACTGACATGTGATCCTGTTCTGGATTCAGTGTCCTTACTCTAACCCCCTACCCTTCATTGCCTCACAATCTGTAATAACACTTCTATGATCTGCTTAATCTCACTACCATTATATAGGCATTTCTATGAAACAAGTAGTAGATCGAAAACTATAAGCCACTCTTTCCTTTTCAAAGATTCAGGTACAACATACAGCAATAAAAGCATAGCTGAAAATATATTTTCAAATGTATTTTTAAAAATTCAGAATGAGAATGAACTTTCCCTCGTCCTTGGTTCTTTAAAGAAATTTGCTATTTAGCTCAAGTTAAAATATGTCTAGGGAAAAGTTATATGATGCTGAAAGGGCCAGGCCATGCCTGGGACTATGAGATTCATTTCTCTCCACATATATAACCAGTTAAAAGACGATGACAAAGAACAGTATTGTTAACATCAATAAGAGTGATTACGTTTGTCAAATAATTTGGATGGCATGACATTCAGATCTAGATAATATGTAAAACCTAAAAGGCAGTTATGCTCACGATGATAAGCCTACATAGGAGGTACACAGCACAAAAATTAATCATAAAAATATCAAAGTCTTTTTGTGGAAGAAAGCACTACACAGAGCTGGGAAAATGGCAAATGTCAACACACATATGATAGTGTTATCATCCAAGAGATGAAAAAGTTTCCAGTTTTTTTTTTTAAGTGAGTGTATTTGTTTTTAGTTTTTCAATTCCCACCCCAATTTGTTTATTGTCCAGTGGGGACATAGAAAAGTTATTAAATTCCTCAAGGTCACACTGAAAGTCACGGCTGTTCTTGGGAAAGGGGCTGATGTATTCCTAAGGCCCAGCTAGATCCTTTGGCTTCCTGAAGTGCATGAGTCCATGTGGAATGAAAGAATGCTCTTAAGCAAATTCCAATTATGGTTTATTAACTTCACACGTAACATTTATCTTCAAGTTTCCAAAAATAGCAGAACCAATTAAACTGTCTGTTTAGCAGGAAGTTTTTTTTTTTTAACTTTTAATTTTTCTTCAGATAAAGCCTTTATATAAAGATAAATGGAACACTAGAGATATGAGGGAAAGGGAAGAAGCCATTACTTCCCTGTCACCACCACCATTTTCTTTCCCGGTCACTCTAAGGCAACCAACGCAAGACCTTTTCTGTTCCTGAACTGATGTATAACATCCTCAGCCAAGCAAACCAGCCAATTTTAGGCATGATGGATAGCAGTGAAAATTAGTCATTCAGGACAGTCGCTAATTTAAAACAAAAACCCAGCAAATTCTAGTGTTCTATCCACTGTCAAAACAAGATTAAACAAATGCAGCTAGAAAAATAGTAGGCTCGTGAAAGGAGGCTTAAGAAGAGTATTTTACTTTACACTTAAAACACCAGTTACAATTTCCAATCACGGGTATAAAAGGGAAACTTAACTCGGTGAAAACCCTTCAGGGAGCTAACTTTTAAGATGTTTCCTTTAAGGTTCTCTCTCACAACTCTCATTTTAAAAAAGTGCATGCTCAAATGAGGGCCACAGAGAGTTGGAACTGGAATTTCCACATTGGATGTCTTCAGTGGAAACAAAAATTGCAGGAAGTGTCTGTTTTGGAAGTTAAAGGGAGAATAGTGAAAAACAGGAGCCTCTACTCTCAATTTGGCTGAATTACCGTCAACTTCCAGAAACCACTAATGGTCAAAGGAGCAAAAGATAGGCGAGCAACCCGGGGCTCAAGCCAGCTTAACTGGGAATGGCGTTGCATATCAAGGAAGAGATTCTCGAAAAGAAGGCTCAGAGAAAGAAAAGGATTTACCTTATACCACACTGCCAGGACTCAATCCACAGCCTCTTGACATCTAATCTAGTTCTTTTTCTACTACACTGCAATGCTGTGAATTGGAGATTACTTTTTTCCCCTCTCCAGATTTTCAACATAAAGCCTCTCTTGACTTTTTTCGCTGATGTAGATACCATACTCCTGCGTCTATCACCACACACCTACCTGTCTAACAAGAGCTGTGGGAATGTCATAGGACATATTCGTGCTATATAGTCTGCCACGCTGTTCTGTTGAATGTGTATGGTAATTATTTGACACTTCTAAGAGATGACAACTATCTTGAAATAATAAAATTGCAATTATCTTATCAAATTTAATATTCTGTATCCTTCAGAACTGATTTTTTTTATTGAAGATTGCCACTTCAGCGTGGCTGATTGAACTTGAATTCTTAGATTATTGTACCTTTCATTACTTTTATTCTTAGAGTTTTGTTATTGTATTAACTCCTTCTTCTCCATTACCATGCTTTTTATTTTTATTTTATTCCTTTTTAGAAAACCGCTACAGATTATTCCTCCTTTGCAAATATTCAGAGAACTCTACTTAATTACACAGCCATAGCTTGGGAAAGAATGCTAGCTCCTAGCCAAAGGGAAACAAAATGATTGTACTTGTAGATCTAACTTATAAGGACCTTAGTCTCTCTTAAGCTGTACAATAGAGCAAGGAAGACTTCTCATCAATATGTAGAGATGGGAAGCAAGGGCATGCCATTCATAATACACCTTCCTTCATAATATGGACTACTCGCTTTGCAAGTTAGGGGATCCTCGCCAGAGAAACCACAGTCTTGCAGATTCAGGATTTCAGACTTTTTAAATTAAATTAAATTAAAAATTTTAAACTACCTTTCATTATTTGACATATGAGAAAACTAAGGTCCAGGGATTCTAAAGACTGATTTAAAATCACTCAGTTATCTAATGAGGCCGGAGAGAAAGAGCATAGACCCTTTGGCTATCATTCAATTGCTCTTTCATCAAATTTCCATACTAAGCTGCCAAACCCTATACAGATGACAGACCTCCTTCAATAGGTCTCTATAAGTCATTTTTAAAGAATGAACACTTTCTGGATGCTACTGCAGGGTCCTTTTCTTCTCAGTTGTAAATGGCTACCTCGCTTGTGTGGCTTGCCTGAGCCTCCATGATTCCGTGACCAGGCATGTGATATGTATGACAGCATACCAGGGTCTTGATTTGGCCTCTTTCAGATCACTGAGTAGAGGAGGAACTCTTTCAAGTTCCACCTCCATGGAACAGACCATTACTTCCAGGGATTAGTCAGAAAATATTATTATAATATAATGCTTTCCTTAATTCTGCAGTTCAGAAAGGATCTCTTTTCTAAATTTAAAAACAAAAATAAAAGCCAGACTAAACTGATTGCAAATAGATTTTGAGGAAAAGAGCCCTCCATAAGCAAAAACAAATAAACAAACAAAAACAAACAAACAAAAGGTAAGCATTGCCCATACTTCTCTGAAGTTTTGAATGCACCAAACAGAATTTCAGAATCATGTTACAATTTCAAAGGTTCTACTGACATATTAGGAAGTAAAATGATGATCTATAATTGAACTGGAAGTAAAATGGTGATCTATAATTGAACTGGAGTCACAAAATATAAGCAATTATATTTGTCAATAGAGATAAACATAACTTCTCTGCTTAAGATCTAGTAATGTGATTTATGTCTGGGTCATCATCTATTGCTGCAAAACCTTCTATTACTGGCTTATTAAAGCTTCATTGTGGTAGAAATCCTGAATATCCAAATGGTTCCATTTCATTCAGAAATCTTCCTATTCGGAAATGATTGACACAAGTGATCTTTTTCCAGTAAACTATTTGAGGCTTGCTGATCATGGCAACATTTTATTGTCGATATGACAGAACTTTATTTAACTCGTAAAGAGAAATAATTTGAAGTGAGTTATATCTGGAAAATATATGTGCATAGAAAAAAGATAAAGGAAGATAGTGGGCACTACTAACATGGCAAATTTGTAAGATTATGATGAAACAAAACACATTTGCAATTTTTCTGAAAGGTAAGAAATTTCTTGTTCAGGAGAATAAATGTAAGATGCAAGGTATGACTGCTCCCATGCTGTCTCCATTATTTAGTTTCTTTTAATAAACACACACAGCTAAAAATCCTCATATCATGTCTTATTTTTCTGAAAAGAAATCTAGGATTTCAATTGCTAATGAAAATGGATTATACATAAAAATGTAAAGGAACAAGAATTAAATAAAATCCTAACTTGCAATCAGAAAAATAATTGCAGAAATGATTTGTTAATGGCTAATGACTCATTAAACCAAACACTTGCATTATAAACTTCATAAGCACTTTAAAAACTGTGGCCCCAATTAAAAGGTTATACACAATAACGAATATTCTAGAAAATGCCGGAAAAGCCATAATTTACTATAGCAGACATCCAGAGTTGTGTCTGACATATTGCATTTAAACTAAATTTAGAAAATTGATTTATAACATTAATTTAATCTTTACTTGGGAAAATAACAAATGCTTATCATAATCAGGCTGTAATTAAAAAACAAATAGTCTTGCAAAATCTCTTTATACTGTAGTTTACAAGATGCCATTTCTGCATTGAAAAATATGTTTTTTAAGTAACCATCAAACATGTTTATTAAAACCTAATTACATAGACATGAAAATGTGCATTTTGATGCAGCGTTAGGACTAATCCCTAGTTTGATGATCTTCCTATCAGCCTAACTTCAGATTAGAAAAAAACCCCACAAACTTTACTTTTTATCTGTTTCAAGATTAAGCACTCTGCGTATCGTATCCAACAGAATATTTTTTTTAAGATAGTGTTTAAAGTTCTATGCAAATCTAAAGGTACTTCTTTTAAATAAAGAAAAACAGAAAGTTAGAACTAAAATACATTAAATTACACATGATTCAGGAAGACAGAGATGTTTACAAGTGGCATAATTTGAACATGGGAAAGGTAGGCCTTCAATTGAGTACAATAGAAATGTCTTCTAACACAGAAGTGTCACATTTTTTAAAGATACTTTGCTTTCTCTTCCTGTGCATATCACATGTTAAAACTGCTGAATTATTTGAACACTACAAATAAAAAGCTGGGATGCATACAGCACATATTTCATTTGATAATCAATGATTCCATACATAGGTTCTTATAAATTACCTAAGAGAGAGAGTGGTATCAGAGAAGTACATATCGATATATGATGGTTGGTTCCATCACAAAAAGATAATTGCTATAAATTTTAGAATAGAATTAAACACAACTTTGCCTGCTAGCTTTCTAAGCTCTGTAGATTTTTGGTTTCCCCTTTCTAAGAGCTATGGAAAAAATAATAATGATGCCCTCATAGGCAAATTATTCTTGCTATCAAAAATATATGTAAATGTATTACAGAGCACTTCATTACTTCATTCACACTTTCAACACATGATGGACAGTTTCTGAACACCTGAAGTTTTGTTTTTCCTCCTTTTCCCATTTCTAATTATTAAAATTCACCTTATGCTTAACTTCTAAGAGTAGCATGCACAGACATTCTAGTGTTGCAAGGTAGAATAATATTACTGTTTCTGAAAACTCAAGAATTCCTAGAAGCTCTGTTTGTGTTTATCATGGGCCATCCTTCCAGAAAACTTTTTGTAACAAGATGTGGGCTGGGCATGGTGGCTCACGCCTGTAATCCCAGAACTTTGAGAGGTCGAGGCGGGTGAATCACCTGAGGTCTGGAGTTCAAGACCAGCCTGGCCAGCATGGTGAAACCCTGTCTCTACTAAAAATACAAAAATTAGCTGGTCATAGTGGCACACACCTGTAATTCCAGCTACTCGGAGGCTGAAGCAGGAGAATCGCTTGAACCCAGGAGGCAGAGGTTGCAGTGAGCTGAGATCGTGCCACTGCACTCCAGCCTGGGTGACAAGAGAAAACTTCGTCTCAAAAAAAAAAAAAAAAAGAAAAATGTGAATAGAATACATGCCAGATTATAGGTTTATACTTCTGATCAAGGTGCTAGTGAACATTTCTCCAGAAATATCCACAAATATATGAGTTAACCAAATACTTAATCTACTATAATATAGATACCTAAATGTTACATTGTATGAAATTTTCTACCATATACATAAATCAATCAGGGCTAGTAGACTAACCTACCACATAAAATTTTAATTTAGTTTATTCAGTATCATGGTGTTCTACAAAATATGTTCTTATTTTCATCGTAATTCCAGCCCCATTTTCACTGTGACAAATAGGAAAAGGAATAAATATTTTTCTCTGGGTTCATGAAATTTAGAAGGGGTTCTATGTGGGATAATTTAAAAGGCATCTTTGAAGATCCCTTTGAAATGGCATAAGGTTACTGTTTTTTTCTCAAACAAGCATAATAATGACCTATCTTACCTTCATTTCTCATTGTAAATTTTATTTTAGCTAATGTGAGTGCTTAGTCCATTCTCACACTGCTGTAAAGATACTGCCTGAGACTGGGTAAGCAAAGGAGGTTTGACTCACAGTTCCACATGGTTACGGAGGCCTCAGGAAACTTTCAATCCTGGCTGAAGGGGAAGCAGGCACTTTCTTCACAAGGCGGTAGGAGAGAGTGTGAGCATGTGAGGGTGGAACTGTCAAACACTTATAAAACCATGAGATCTTTTTTTTTTTTTTTTTTTTTTTTTTTTTTTTTTTGAGACGGAGTCTCGCTCTGCCGCCCGGGCTGGAGTGCAGTGGCGCGATCTCAGCTCACTGCAAGCTCCGCCTCCCGGGTTCACGCCATTCTCCTGCCTCAGCCTCCAGAGTAGCTGGGACTACAGGCGCCCGCCACCTCGCCCGGCTAGTTTTTTTGTATTTTTTAGTAGAGACGAGGTTTCACTGTGTCAGCCAGGATGGTCTGGACCTCCTGACCTCGTGATCCGCCCGTCTCGGCCTCCCAAAGTGCTGGGATTACAGGACTGAGCCACCGCGCCCGGCCATCAGATCTTGTGAGAACTCACTCACTATCGCGAGAACAGCATGGGCAAAACCACCCCTATGTTCCAATCACCTCTCGCCAGGTCCCTCCCTCAACATTTGGGGATTATGGGGATTAGAATTCAAGATGACATTTCAGTTCCAAACTTAGGATTCATTTCCTCCAATTTGGCTGGGCAACTTATGTTTTGTTGTATGCTGCATGCCTTCATTATAGTGTATGACATATGACTAAAATCAGCAAAGCACCCCAAGGCCGAACTACTTCAGGTGAATCACTGTGCCGTTGGAGCCTCCTTATACACAGTAATAGTACATGGGGAGACCTTGCTCACATGAGAAAATCATTAGTGACAATTTACAAACTAAGTTAGAACTTGGCCAAAACTTGAATAAGTAATTTATGTTCCTACAAAATAAAGTTAAAAATAAACTTTGGAAAAATCATTTTCCATTAAAAATAACGTTTTTGGAATATTGAATGTCAACACATTTATAAATGAAAACTTTCCCATATTTTAAGTATTTTTAATTATCAGGCATAATAAAATATATTCAGTTATCAGTAAATTTACATTCCTCAAAAGATGTTATCATGGTGCAAGATATCAATGACTGTGATAATTGCGATAAATGAAAAACTTCAAAAACAGTAGCATACATAAATTTGTTTCATTGTATGCATTGAGAAACATGTAGATTTTTGGATTGCCTTAATTCAATTCACTTTTCTGTTATGTATTTAGACACTGTGGGACTATGAGGTTAGCTATGGGTATGACATGTCTTTCTAACACCCAATTGAACTTGAAGCAGTGAGGCTGTGTTTGACCACACAAGTAGGGAGGAGATTTCTTGAGCCCAAACTCAGGAAGTGTGCTGTAGAGGAGTGAGGAGTGGAGGAGGAGGAATTCAGCTATCTCTGGACATTGAAATAGCAAACTATCCTTAGGACCTTTCAGAGTCCAGTGGGCCACATAAGGGAAACCATATTGGTAGGAACCAGCTTTATCTCCTCTTCAAGAAGATTGTAATGACTTCATAGTGTGAAGAGTAGATGATAAAGCCAGACTGGAGGCAGGGGGTCGGCGGGAGGGGGACAGGGTCTAAACCTGAAATCAGTCACCATTAGGTCTTTTTTCTTAAGGAAGATTACATTTGGGTCAGTATCATTAGGAACCAGAATCAATATTTAGTCATGTGCCCTGGACGTTCATGGACTTTGGACTAAGACAGATACTGATACATCCCAGCTTTCTCATATTGTAGTTTTGTGACCTTGGGCATGTTTCTTATCCATGCTGAGCTTCATCTGTCATATCGGATTAATAATACTTTCATAGGCTGGATGGAGAGTCCCAGTGAGATCATGGAGACTGCAGAGCATGGTGCTTGGTGCAGAGTGGAAGTTCAGCTCATGATTCTCCTTTGCCCCATCTCTCCCCTTCACTTAAGGATAGGAAGAAAAGGTGCCTTCGAGAAAGTGTGTGAGTTGTTGATTTAACGAAACAAAACAAGATACATTCGTCTTTAATAGCATCTTACACTATTCCAGCAACTCATCTACATGGGGAAAAAGCCATATTAGAATACTTAAATAGTCATATATGTGAACATTCACCAAATCAAGTTCTGGCTATGCATTAGCACCTAACATCAAATGTGCAGAACATCTCTGCTTAGGACTGATACTAGAGAAATTGTACTTGACATCACCTGCAACTTAAACACCTCTAATAATGTGTGAATATCCAAACTAGAGAGATGTGAAATATTTTTTGAGAACGGTGCTTTAAAACTTTCCCACGGTAAACACATCAATGTCATGCAGCGAACTTGAGACACTTTATTGGAAAAGTTATGGACCATAAGTTAGATTTAACTGTACATACTATGCATGCTGATTATCTCAATTAAATTGGAATAGTTCAGCACATTTTCAGCAAATACATAGTTATGTGCTTTTTTTCAGAAAATTTACTTAGAGAGAAATTAGTCTCTTACTAATACTAATGAAAGAGATTTGAAAGCTGAAACAATATCCAATTTTTTCCTACAATGGAAATTGACTATAATCACTTATAAGTTAAGGCCTGTTGTGCAGGTCCAGGGGTCTGTCTTTCATTTCTGAAAGTAAATTTATAAATATTTTGGTTTCCTTTGCTGAGGTGAGTGCATTTATAGCTCTTCACCCTTAATATTATAATGAAAATTCAAATACTTCTATAAGTAATAATAAATAGCAAGAAACATTAAAAAGAAAAAACTAACATGGTATTCGTGATACAGGCTCACATCAGCAATTCATCATTAAGGGATTTTACTTTCTGCCCCTTCCTGCTATAAAAACTGTGTATCCAGATAGATAATTAGATTGCAACAGATGTGAATTTCTGTATTACTCATCTGTACAAAGAGGCTATATACTTGTCGAAGACATATTTTATGGTAATACGAGGTTGTAGATGGTATTAGGGTTTACTAGCTTAACATTGTGCTACTCCCTTTATGAGAGAGGGTGAAAAAAGAAAAGAAAACAATGCACATTCTCTCTCTCTCTCTCTCTAAAGCATCTTTTCTTCAGTTCACATAAACTTGTCCTCATGGCTAGAACTCTTCAACTCATTCCTGATAGGCAGTAAGTCTCCCAAGAACAAACATTTCCTGTGAGTCAGCAATTAAATCTGACACAAGCGATGAAGATGAAAAATTGTCATTAAGTCCCCTGAGGCAGCTCTGGTTCCCATTTATCCAGCAGTGAATTGGAGCATCTCTCTGGAAATGTATACACAGCCATCTTCATCCTCCCACCTAAGATTTCAGTGACACTCAAACTCAGAGAGCTCTCACACACCTGCCCAGTTCCTCATTAGCACAGCAAGCATTCTAAATTCAAACCTCAAATTTTTCCTTCTGTGAAATGAAGCTCTTCTACCTTCTACTAGTTAAGAAACAAACTAAACAACTAACACTCTTGTAAAGTTTAAATAAAACTAATATCCCATGTATAAAATTAAATGTCTTTGGCCGGGTGCAGTGGCTCATGCCTGTAATCCCAGCACTCTGGGGAGCCAAGGCGGGTGGATTACCTAAAGTCAGGAGTTCAAGATCAGCCTGGCCATGATGAAACTCCGTCTCTACTAAAAATAGAAAAAGTTAGCCAGGAATTGTGGTGCTTGCCTGTAATCCCAGCTACTCGGGAGGCTGAGGCAGGAGAATCGCTTGAACCCGGGAGGTGGAGGTTGCAGTGAGCCAAGATTGCACCATTGCACTCCAGCCTGGGCAACAAGAGTGAAACTCCGCCTCAAAAAAAAATTAAATATCTTCTAGTATTCAAAAATACTCACATACACATAATTGCTGAAAATATATAGCTTGTTTTTGAGTACGAGACAGTTACTCTGGGGTAAATACTCTTCTCTGGTCAATTACAAGCCAACTGACAATGGTCACAAACCATCTGAAGAAGATGATCCAGAATGAAATAATAACGTTGGGTTGGAATTCTGATTCTGCTGTTTGCCATCTTTATGACATTAGACTAGTCTAGTGACTATTATCAGTAGTCATTTATATTTGCAATTTATGACAGTGATAGTGAAAAAGAATTATTATTTTGAAACTTAAGACTCAATCTGTAGATACTGAACTAGGAAATATGATATGTTTATATGCCTTATAAACATCTCTATTTACATTTTTATCTCTACTTACATTTTCATGAAAGAGTAGCACTTTACGATATAGAAAAAGGAGAAAAAACATCCAATATCCTCTTGAATGTTACAACTAGTAACTGCTATGCTTTTGGCTCATTGAGGACTACAGAGTTCACTGCATTTGTCGTTTACTTCAGTACCCTATGGAATTGATACAGACAGGAAACAGGGAAATACTTGGTAGAAGAAGGTGGTTCTCCAGCAAAGGCTCCACCCTCAAGCCTGGAAACCTGCAGCTCTAAATGAGAACAGGCCTTCCTGTTTTTGTGCTCAAATGTTGCCTTTCAGCCCTCTGCGCCCCATAATTCCTGTACGCATATAAACCCCAAACCCAAGGCTCCACAGGCAGATGAAGAGAAGAGCAGAAGAACAGCAGAGTGGTGCGATGGAGAAGGAGAGTAGAGAAGGAACGTCTGAACTTTGAGAGGAGTTCTGCTGGGGACCGTTGGAGAAGAGATTGGCCATGGGATGGCCAAACTCCAGGGGAAGATCGTATTCCCACTCCATCCCCTTTCCAATTCCCCATCCATCCCAATGGTGGCTGAAAGCCATCTCCGTTGGCAATAATATTCCCCACATTTACCATCCTTCAATATGTCTATGTGACCTGATTCTTCCTGGACCCTGGACAAGAACCCAATACCAAGAGGGCACTGAGCTGATTAACACTTAAACCGTCTGTGAACAGAAGAGCAGAAAGAGCACCGTAACATGCCCACTGGGGCTTCAGGTGTCATAGGCACCCACCTGTAGGTGCTACCATGGGGCCGGAGCCCAAAAGCACTTGCCCTGGCTCCTGCACCTATCTGTCTGCATGCTCCTGTAAGGGGTTTGAGTGCATGACAGCCAAACAGACAAGCCACAACCCTGTCTCACATCCTGCAATGGGGGGTGGGAGTCAGGGAACTCTCCCGTTTCAGAATGCATTAGTCTGAAGAAACTTTAAGGAAGAGGTTTGTGCGTGTGTGTGTATGTATGTATGTATGTGCATGTGAAACTGATCAATCAATTGGCTCTTAAACTTCCTTGTCAATCTGTCTCTTGAAGATCTACCGATTTTGAGTGATGTGATTTATTCCCATCTCTATCTTACAACCATTATGTTTTTCACAAACCGTTAATCCATCAAATCTCTTGAGATTAAATTAGTATCACATATACTGTAAAACACTGTATGATTGGTCAGCAATAGTCACCTAAAATTAGGGAGAACATTAACTTTTAGGTGAAACAAGCAAATAAAATACATATAAATTAGACTCATGTTACCAGAACTAGTTAAATTGATTTATACTCTACAATAGTGATGCATTTGTTTATGTGTTATACCATATGTTTATTTATCTGACATAGAGCCTTGGCTGCTGATTTTAGAATACTGTGCTTAGGACAGAAGTAAGATACATACAGGAGAAGGACACTATGTATTTATAAAGCTTTACTGAGTGTCTATCTATGTAGATATGTTGCTAAATAACCCAAGTTCAGGACAGTATAATATCTCTTATAAACATTAAATAAAATATCTATGAAAGACTGTTTGCTGGAAGGTAACCAGCATATTGGCATCACAGTGTCAGACCATTCTCCATCAACAGTGACTTCAGTAGGCTTTGCTGTGAGTCTTCAAAGTCAGGGTGGGGGCTGTGCACTATTAAGTACTAGAAGAGCCTCCTGGAATAGGGGTGTCTCTTGAGGCCATCTAGTACATGGACCACAAGGAATGAATTATAATGTGGCTTCTATAAAGGAAAAGAGTTATTCTCTCCCTTTTATTCTCTTCTAAATGTGTGAAAAGAGCAATTGTATCCCTGAAGGAATTCCAAGTGCCCTAAAAAAGAAAGTTAAAAAAAAAAAGCCCATGTTTCTGGACTTCTACATATCTTAATATTTAAAAACACCACAGTATATATGAATATGAACAAAATAATTTTAAACCCTTTCCATCAAAACAAAACCTCAAAAAACCTATATTGACACATAATGCTTAAAACAGTACCATGGCTCTGTAGTGAGTCCCATGTTATACTACTAAAAATTACACTTAGTTTAGGCTCTCCTCCTATCAAAAGATGCCTTGTGCTAATTTATTAGTCGCTTATTTGTGGTTTGAAACTAAAGTGGAGTTTACAATTTCATTTCTTTGTGAGTAGATCAGCAACTGCAGGCCATTTTAATAGTGTGAGTTGCACCAATCATACAATCCTTAAGTGATAAATCTGAAAAACAAAGGGGATTAAAATAAAAGGAGTCCCTTAAAAGCCCAGCCTGGAGGCAAATGAAGTAGACATTTACCCAACTGGAATTCAGTAGATTTTTTAAAGCACATTTTTCAGTGGTGTAGGGAAACTGACATTGTCTTTGTTAGTGTTTTACAGAAGCATTTATTTTTAGTTATACAGCTGAAACTCTCCAGCCCAATGAACTGTGACTGTCTGTGGTATATTCAGCAGAAGGGGGAAAAAAAAGAAAGATGCTTTGCCATTAGTTCTAAAAATATCAGTGACATGTCAGGGTCATCATCTCTATGTTAAGAACTATGGAGAGTTAGAGAGAGATGAACTTATGTCTTTCACACTCAGCATCTTCAGTGCAAATACAATTTTAAAAGAACCCTTCACAGTTTTTAAGCTGAATACACGTCTCAATTCAAAATATTAAAGCCAGTATACCTAAAACAAATGGTATAGCTGGAAAAATAATGGGAGATGGCTTATACTGGAATTCTGTGTGGGGTATAAAAATGGTTTTAAGCAAATAGTATTTTGTTAATATCTATAATGTAATACATAATGCTATTTATTTAAGATATTATAAACACAATGCATTACAAACATTGGATGATACCTTATAGAGATTGGATGGGCTGCTGCATTGAGAGAAATTTCAGGCTATATCTGGCTCTAACTAAATTTTCAACTTGGAACCAATTATTTAACCTGTCTGGACCTCAGTATTCTAAACTTGGATGTGAGAGGGTTTATCTCTATTGTTCTTTCAAAATTGAGAATTCGACACTTTAGAAATGGAAGAGGAACTATATGTTCCTTCCACTCAATGTGTCCTATTTTTCATAAAAGACACAAAAGTTTATTTGATGTTTGTGTATATATGTGTTTGTGTGTGTGTGTGTGTGTGTGTGTGTGTGTGTGTGTGTGTGTATTTATCTTTATGTACAAGGAAATGCAGAATGGTCTGAGGGCCTATCTAGTTTATAAGAGATTTGCAATCTGTAAATAAAAAGTAAGCAAATATTTAGGAAATTTACGTATGGGTCACATTGATTATGTTTTCAGTGTGTGTATTATAGTTTACATGGCCGATTACAAAAGAAAATTTGCCACTGCACACCCATGAGGATGGTTACTTAAAAAATTTGTTAAATAAAGAAAACAACAGGTGTTGGTGAGTATGTGGAGATATTGGCATACTTAAGCACTGTTGATGGGCATGGAAATTGGTATGACCAGTATGGAAAATAGTATGATGATTCCTTAAAAAATTAAACATATTATTATCCTCAGTTCACTGATAACATATGGTCTGACAATCCCATTTGGGGGTATATACCTCAAAGGATTGGATGTAGAGTATCAGAGAGAGATTTGTACAACCATGTTCATAGCAGCATTATTCACAGTAGCCAAAAGGTAGAAAGAAGCAACCCAGGTGTTCAGTAACAGATGAATCGAGAAACAAAATGCAGTTTATACCTACAGTGGGATGTTCTTCAGCCTTCAAAAGGAAGGAGATTCTGACGTGTGCTACAACCTGGATGAACCTTGAGAACATTATGCTGAGTGGAATAAACCAGACCCAAAACGACAGATATTGTAGGCTTCCCTTTACATGAGGTACCCAAAGAGTTAAATTCATAGAAACAAAAAGCAGGCAACGGTTTCCAGATGGTATGGGAAGGGGGAAATGGGGCAGTTATTGTTTGATGGATGCAGGGTTTGTTTTTCAAGATGGAAAGAATCCTGGGGATGCATGGTGGTGCCAGTGGCACAACAATGTGACTGTACTTAAAGTTACTGAACTGAACACCTAAAAATAGTTAAGATGGTAGATTTTATGTTATGTGTTTTACCATAATAAAAAAAAGAAAATTGGACTTGAACTTGAATGCACTGGTTATTTTTAATGCAAACAGCATTTCATAGCAGATAAGAGGACAGATTCTGGAACTAGATTGCCTGCTTTTGGATCCTGGCTCCAGCTTTCACCCACAGTGTGCTACTTTGGATCAGTTATTTAAACTGTCTGTGACTTCTTTTTCTCATCAGTGAATTGAGGATAATAATAGTATTTTCTTCATAGAGTTGTTGTAAGGATAAAATGTGTTTATATAATAAAGCAGTTAGAAAACTGTCTGGCAAATAATAACCATGCTGTTAGTGTTGTATTTTGTTATTATTAGTGTTTTTGCTACTAATAAAATTCTGCTGAGATGTAGTTTTGTATGCATGACGTCAGCTTTACCTTCTTAGATATGGCCATAAAAATGTTTCTTTTTTTTTTTTGAGACCGAGTCTCGCTCTGTCTCCCAGGCTAGAGTGCAGTTGCGCGATCTCAGTTCACTGTAACCTGTGCCTCCCGGGTTCAAGGGATTCTCTTGCCTCAGACTCCTGAGCAGCTGGGATTACAGGAACGTGCTACCACACCCAGCTAATTTTTGTATTTTTAGTAGAGACAGGGTTTCAACATGTTGCTCAAGCTGGTCTCAAACTCCTGACCTCAGGTGATTCACCTGTCGCAGCCTCCCAAAGTGCTGAGATTACAGGCGTGAGCCACCATGCCTGGCCCTGAAAATGTTGACTGACCTCAAAGGAATGATAAAAATTGCCAGTTGAATGTTCTTATTTATTGTGTATAACAATGTTCATTTTTAAATAATTTAAAAGTTTGGGAATGTAAAGAATCGTTCCAAAAGAGCAACACTGACTTCTCTGACCTGAAAAACTAGCTATATCACCAAGTCAAACACAATTAGTAATGTGTTGTATTAAGAAAAAAAACAAGTTCCCTTAGCTGCCTTTCTTTTTCCCAAATGATGGCACTTGAAGATGCTTGTAGTTATTGGCATATGCATGTTTAGTAAATATTTTGCTTAAAAGATTCTTGGAAAGTAAAAACTCTCGCAATGACTTAGGAATGGGACGTTACACTAACTCAGATGAAAGTCTTTGAGGCAAATGTTTATTTACTTACCAGAAAAAGAAGAACAGAAATGTTGTCATTGTTTTGGTGTGCATGGCATAAAATAGATTGTTTTCAAAGTTGCTGGAGAGTGGGTTCTTTGGAGAAGTACTTTGTCATTTTGCATAGGTTTGGGGAGACTGAGAAAAGCCTTTAAAAGCAGAAGGCTGGCTGGGTGCAGTAGCTCACGCCTGTAATCTCAACACTTTGGGAGACCAAGGCGGGCAGATCACTTGAGGTTGGGAGTTCGAGACCAGCCTGACCAATATGGAGAAACCCTATCTCTACTAAAAATACAAAATTAGCCGGGCATGGTGGCGCATGCCTGTAATCCCAGCTACTTGGGAAGCAGGAGCTACTCAAGGCAGAAGAATCGCTTGAACCCAGGAGGTGGAAGGTGGAGGTTGCGGTGAGCTGAGATTGCGCTATTGCACACCAGCCTGGACAAGAGTGAAACTCTGTCTCAAAAAAAAAGCAGGCCAGTGAACTTAAATTATCTAACTCTTTTTTTTTTTTTTTTTTTTTTTTTTTTACAGATGTCACTGCATCTCTAAGATCCATTTTATTTGCAAAGAATAAGATTGGAATTCGACGGTGTTTGATATCTAAAAGAGAAAACACGACTATCATCACACTTCCAGCTTTTTAGGTCATTTTGTAGCAAATCTTTAGTACTGAAACCCATGAAATTGCTTTTTAATCAATTTTTTTCATATCACACATACAGAAACATTTAAAGACACACACTGTCGCACTGTTAGGTGTGTTATTTGAGCACTAAGAAAACTTAAAAAATACTTCCTAAGACCATCTGCCCTCTGGTTAGGAGCTTTACCCAAAGATGGGTGAGTTGGGACTGGGAGCTCAATAAGCATTACAGAGAAGTACCTACAAAAAAGCATTAAATATTTTGTTTGTTTCCTTTTTAATTGTGAACAGAAAGGAGGCAAACTTCAAGTAGAAGTAGAAGGAAAAGAAACTGGAAACTTATTTAAGTTTTTAGTCACAATATAATAAGTAACAAGCTAGATTTTTAAAAGATACTTTTACCTTGTCATGATTTTGGAAACATTTGTCATTTTTTTGAATAGATAATACATTTAAATAGTTCAAAATTCAGAAGACACAAAATGGCATACAGTAAAAGAATCTCCTTCCTAACTTTATCCTAGGACAATGGTCTCTGCAGAAAAGGCAACCCATAACATCAGTGTCTTGGCATCTTCATAGAAATATTTTATGTATTAGAAAACATAACTATTAGATATCATTTTCATACAAATAGTAGCAGGCCAACCTCACCAGTTTCTACCTTTATCTTCTCATTTATTTATATATCTTGGATCTGATCCCATATCAGTACATACAGAGCAGCTTCTTCCTTATTTTAACAGTTCTGGACTATTTCTTCTTTTAGTACTATGTACTATTAATTTATTTAACCAGAAACTAACTGAGATACCTGCTACCAATGTTTACAACTATGAACAATCCTATAATGAATAAATGTGTACATAGGTAATTTTGTACACCGGCCACTATGTCCTTAGGATAAATTTGAGATGTGGAATTGCTGGGTCAAAGGACATAAATTTCTATTTTGATAGACAGTGATTACCAAAGTGCTTTCTCTTAAAAATTATATCAATTTACATTTCAACAACCACGTATAAGAATGAGTGTTTCCACTCCTCTAGCCAAAAGAGTGCTATGAAACTTTTTGATATTTTCTATATCATAGGTAATAGAAAGGCCAAGAATCTTTCCGTATATTCAAAAGATGTTTAAATTTACTTTTTTGTTGACTTATCTTGTTATGTCCTTTCCCCATTTTCTTTTTTTTTTTTTAATTTATTTATTATTATTATACTTTAAGTTGTAGGGTACATGTGCATAACGTGCAGGTTTGTTACATATGTATACTTGTGCCATGTTGCTGTGCTGCACCCATCAACTCGTCATTTACATCAGGTATAACTCCCAATGCAATCCCTCCCCCCTCCCCCCTCCCCATGATAGGCCCCGGTGTGTGATGTTCCCCTTCCTGAGTCCAAGTGATCTCATTGTTCAGTTCCCACCTATGAGTGAGAACATGCGGTGTTTGCTTTTCTGTTCTTGTGATAGTTTGCTAAGAATGATGGTATCCAGCTGCATCCATGTCCCTACAAAGGACACAAACTCATCCTTTTTGATGGCTGCATAGTATTCCATGGTGTATATGTGCCACATTTTCTTAATCCAATCTGTCACTGATGGACATTTGGGTTGATTCCAAGTCTTTGCTATTGTGAATAGTGCTGCAATAAACATACGTGTGCATGTGTCTTTATAGCAGCATAATTTATAATCCTTTGGGTATATACCCAGTAATGGGATGGCTGGGTCATATGGTACATCTAGTTCTAGATCCTTGAGGAATCGCCATACTGTTTTCCATAATGGTTGAACTAGTTTACAATCCCACCAACAGTGTAAAAGTGTTCCTATTTCTCCACATCCTCTCCAGCACCTGTTGTTTCCTGACTTTTTAATGATCGCCATTCTAACTGGTGTGAGATGGTATCTCATTGTGCTTTTGATTTGCATTTCTCTGATGGCCAGTGATGATGAGCATTTTTTCATGTGTCTGTTGGCTGTATGAATGTCTTCTTTTGAGAAATGTCTGTTCATATCCTTTGCCCACTTTTTGATGGGGTTGTTTGTTTTTTTCTTGTAAATTTGTTTGAGTTCTTTGTAGGTTCTGGATATTAGCCCTTTGTCAGATGAGTAGACTGCAAAAATTTTCTCCCATTCTGTAGGTTGCCTGTTCCATTTCTTCTAGATTTTCCAGTTTATTTGCGTAGAGGTGTTTATAGTATTCTCTGATGGTAGTTTGTATTTCTGTGGGGTTGGTGGTGATATCCCCTTTATCATTTTTAATTGCGTCGATTTGATTCTTCTCTCTTTTCTTCTTTATTAGTCTTGCTAGTGGTCTGTCAATTTTGTTGATCTTTTCAAAAAACCAACTCCTGGATTCATTGATTTTTTGGAGGGTTTTTTGTGTCTCTATCTCCTTCAGTTCTGCTCTGATCTTAGTTATTTCTTGCCTTCTGCTAGCTTTCGAATGTGTTTGCTCTTGCTTCTCTAGTTCTTTTAATTGCGATGTTAGAGTGTCAATTTTAGATGTTTCCTGCTTTCTCTTGTGGGCATTTAGTGCTATAAATTTCCCTCTACACACTGCTTTAAATGTGTCCCAGAGATTCTGGTATGTTGTATCTTTGTTCTCATTGGTTTCAAAGAACATCTTTATTTCTGCCTTCATTTCGTTATGTACCCAGTAGTCATTCAGGAGCAGGTTGTTCAGTTTCCATGTCGTTGAGCGGTTTTGATTGAGTTTCTTAGTCCTGAGTTCTAGTTTGATTGCACTGTGGTCTGAGAGACAGTTTGTTATAATTTCTGTTCTTGTACATTTGCTGAGGAGTGCTTTACTTCCAATTACGTGGTCAATTTTGGAGTAAGTACGATGTGGTGCTGAGAAGAATGTATATTCTGTTGATTTGGGGTGGAGAGTTCTATAGATGTCTATTAGGTCTGCTTGCTGCAGAGATGAGTTCAATTCCTGGATATCCTTGTTAACTTTCTGTCTCGTTGATCTGTCTAATGTTGACAGTGGAGTGTTGAAGTCTCCCATTATTATTGTATGGGAGTCGAAGTCTCTTTGTAAGTCTCTAAGGACTTGCTTGATGAATCTGGGTGCTCCTGTATTGGGTGCATATATATTTAGGATAGTTAGCTCTTCCTGTTGAATTGATCCCTTTACCATTATGTAATGGCCTTCTTTGTCTCTTTTGATCTTTGATGGTTTAAAGTCTGTTTTATCAGAGACTAGTATTGCAACCCCCGCTTTTTTTTGTTCTCCATTTGCTTGGTAAATCTTCCTCCATCCCTTTATTTTGAGCCTATGTATGTCTCTGCGTGTGAGATGGGTCTCCTGAATACAGCAGACTGATGGGTCTTGACTCTTGATCCAGTTTGCCAGTCTGTGTCTTTTAATTGGAGCATTTAGTCCATTTACATTTAAGGTTAAGATTGTTATGTGTGAACTTGATCCTGCCATTATGATATTAACTGGTTATTTTGCTCGTTAGTTGATGCAGTTTCTTCCTAGCCTCGATGGTCTTTACATTTTGGCATGTTTTTGCAATGGCTGGTACCGGTTGTTCCTTTCCATGTTTAGTGCTTCCTTCAGGGTCTCTTGTAAGGCAGGCCTAGTGGTGACAAAATCTCTAAGCATTTGCTTATCTGTAAAGGATTTTATTTCTCCTTCCCTTATGAAACTTAGTTTGGCTGGATATGAAATTCTGGGTTGAAAATTCTTTTCTTTAAGAATGTTGAATATTGGCCCCCACTCTCTTCTGGCTTGTAGAGTTTCTGCCGAGAGATCTGCTGTTAGTCTGATGGGCTTCCCTTTGTGGGTAACCCGACCTTTCTCTCTGGCTGCCCTTAAGATTTTTTCCTTCATTTCAACTTTGGTGAATCTGGCAATTATGTGTCTTGGAGTTGCTCTTCTCGAGGAGTATCTTTGTGGCGTTCTCTGTATTTCCTGGATTTGAATGTTGGCCTGCCCTACTAGGTTGGGGAAGTTCTCCTGGATGATATCCTGAAGAGTGTTTTCCAACTTGGTTCCATTTTCCCCCTCACTTTCAGGCACCCCAATCAGACGTAGATTTGGTCTTTTTACATAATCCCATACTTCTTGCAGGCTTTGTTCATTTCTTTTTCTTCTTTTTTCTTTTGGTTTCTCTTCTCGCTTCATTTCATTCATTTGATCCTCAATCGCTGATACTCTTTCTTCCAGTTGATCGAGTCGGTTACTGAAGCTTGTGCATTTGTCACGTATTTCTCGTGTCATGGTTTTCATCTCTTTCATTTCGTTTAGGACCTTCTCTGCATTAATTACTCTAGCCATCAATTCTTCCACTTTTTTCTCAAGATTTTTAGTTTCTTTACGCTGGGTACGTAATTCCTCCTTTAGCTCTGAGAAATTTGATGGACTGAAGCCTTCTTCTCTCATCTCGTCAAAGTCATTCTCCGTCCAGCTTTGATCCATTGCTGGCGATGAGCTGCGCTCCTTTGCCAGGGGAGATGCGCTCTTATTTTTTGAATTTCCGGCTTTTCTGCCCTGCTTTTTCCCCATCTTTGTGGTTTTATCTGCCTCTGATCTTTGATGATGGTGATGTACTGATGGGGTTTTGGTGTAGGTGTCCTTCCTGTTTGATAGTTTTCCTTCTAACAGTCAGGACCCTCAGCTGTAGGTCTGTTGGAGATTGCTTGAGGTCCACTCCAGACCCTGTTTGCCTGGGTATCAGCAGCAGAGGCTGCAGAAGATAGAATATTTCTGAACAGCGAGTGTACCTGTCTGATTCTTGCTTTGGAAGCTTCCTCTCAGGGGTGTACTCCACCCTGTGAGGTATGGGGTGTCAGACTGCCCCTAGTGGGGGATGTCTCCCAGTTAGGCTACTCAGGGGTCAGGGACCCACTTGAGCAGGGAGTCTGTCCCTTCTCAGATCTCAGCCTCCGTGTTGGGAGATCCACTGCTCTCTTCAAAGCTGTCAGACAGAGTCGTTTGCGTCTGCAGAGGCTTCTGCTGTGTTTGTTATTGTTTACTGTACCCTGTCCCTAGAGGTGGAGTCTACAGAGACAGGCAGGTTTCCTTGAGCTGCTGTGAGCTCCACCCAGTTCGAGCTTCCCAGCAGCTTTGTTTACTTACTTAAGCCTCAGCAATGGCGGGCGCCCCTCCCCCAGCCTCGCTGCTGCCTTGCCGGTAGATCACAGACTGCTGTGCTAGCAATGAGGGAGGCTCCGTGGGCGTGGGACCCTCCCGGCCAGGTGTGGGATATGATCTCCTGGTGTGCCTGTTTGCTTAAAGCACAGTATTGGGGTGGGAGTTACCCGATTTTCCAGGTGTTGTGTGTCTCAGTTCCCCTGGCTAGGAAAAGGGATTCCCTTCCCCTTTGCGCTTCCCAGGTGAGGCAATGCCTCGCCCTGCTTCAGCTGTCGCTGGTCGGGCTGCAGCAGCTGACCAGCACCGATCGTCCGGCACTCCCCAGTGAGATGAACCCAGTACCTCAGTTGAAAATGCAGAAATCACCGGTCTTCTGTGTCGCTCGCGCTGGGAGTTGGAGACTGGAGCTGTTCCTATTCGGCCATCTTGCTCCGCCCCCTAAATTATCTAACTCTTATAAGCTTTTGCAATATGATTCCATATGTTTTAGAGTGATTGGTATGCTACTAACTGAATCAAATGCTAATGTAACTGAGGCTTTCTACTTTTTTATGATTTTAGAAGGAACGGATAGAGATATCAAAGGAGAGAGGAGAGAGTGTTCCAAGATGGCTCTGAGGCTAAGGAGGAAAGAAGCCATCAAAATAATTTTTACATTTTTGCCTAAGGTAAGAAAGGCCGGTGAGAAGAAGCCATCTGCTTCAAACCACAACTGGAAACAGCAGAGTGGACCGAGAAATTCTCATGCTTGTATTTAGCTGTGGTAACATCATTCTCCCAGAGAGCAGCCTAAATCAACCACAGTGCTTTTCAGAGCTGCAGCATGACTTATGAATGTGGATATTCACATATTGGAGAACATATACCTTTAATATTATCTGCCTGAACCTGATGAACAGATGGCATAAACCAAAATCAGCTTACCACAAATAAATACACAAAATGAAAATTAGATGGATGAAAACTAAAATTTGATGCTTTTATATTAAGTCAAAATTAGAAATAGATAAGCTCATTTATGTAGCTAATAAATTGAAAGCAGAACATCCATCTTGTGTAAAAAGAAATACTCTGAAATGGAAATTAATATCCTAGTGGATAAATTCTTTGAAGCACAGTTACCTGTAGCTAGTCTACATTTTGTCTGAAAATGACGTTTTGACTAAAACACACAGTAAAACCTCTAGAATAAAGGCATAGTACATTTAAAAAACAGAAGCGTGTGTGTGTGTGTGTGTGTGTGTGTTCATAGCAACAAGAAATGGACTTAGTAAAGATGATTACTTTTGCTTGGAAAAGAATTAGAGGTTGGATTAAGTTCAATTTGATTCATCAGTGCTTATTAGATACCAACTACATGTAAATTCCTGCTATAGAATAAAACATAAAGACCATTAACTACTTATGGAATAAGATTAAGTAATGTAAAATATTAAGTTCTCCTCTTCCTCCCCAGAATGCTCAAAGTGGTTTGGGGTTCCTATTGACTGGAGTGTAAATAAGCAACCGGACACGGTGGGTCATCTCTTCCAAGGACATGTCCTGTTCCATACTGCCAATTTTGAGATTTTTTAGAGTCATTAACCAAAGAGTGAACACCTCTATCCCTTTCTACCAAGACTTCATGTAGAATCTATTAGAGATGTTGTCTCTAAAATTTAGGGCATGATAGTCCCTGTTAAGGATAGCCAATGTGAAAAAAATTATTAAGACCACTCAAAATTCATTCAAAATTCATGATTTCGTTGCTCTTTCTAACCTCATAAGGACAATAAATTGGTGCCCTCTCATCATCTTGCTACCAGAGACACTCTAGATTATTATATGGACAATCTATGAAATTGATTTGTAATAAATGTCTGTTGGAGGTCAAGGTGCAGCTAAGAGCAGCTGGGTGTCTTTTGAAAAAAGGTCGTGGCTGTTGCATACAAACAAGCTTGAAAACTATAATCACCCTTGAACGGTCTCTTGGGTCAATGACAACTTAAAAGCTATATAAACCCAAGGAGAATTGGGGAGGCAAAGAATAGCCTTTGAAAGCAAGAGCCAAATGAACTTGAATGATCAAAGATAACTGGGATAGCAGATTCAGTTAACTTATTTATCAACTAAAATTAATGTACTGACAAATTAAAAGCAACAGTGAATTACGTGCATTCCGTATCTGGCAGAGACATCACTTGGAAAAAAAATAAAAAGAAGATGGATAATGAAATGTTTTATTTTAATGTTCCCAGGAGATACATTTAAAAAAAAAAACAAACTACACATACATCAACAACAAGGGAATAAGTCAGGCCAATGACTCCTAGAAATGAAGCATTTCATCATACAATCTTTTTCAGGAAATTTGATATTTTATTTGGATTGACATGAGATACCTGTTTCAAAGAAGAGCTGCATTTTCATTTCAAAGCTCAGAACAGAACCCAAATGATGAACTGTGTATTTGTTGTTTGACTACTTAGAAATGCTATTGTTCTAGTGATCACTCGGTGAACAAGAAACTGTATATATGAAGGAATTTCTCCTGCTTCTCAAAATAAAGAATTAAACATTAATGAGCCTATGCAACACTTGGAAGAATGGCATGAAGACAGGAAGAACAGATAAATTTGAATGTTGGTAACATCAGAAGGGAATCTATGGATTAATTCTTGATCATATATTGTTTTGCTTCACAACACTGTGGACCAAAAGAACAAATTCTCTTTTGGGGGGAGGATATGTGTTCTTTCACTACTCTCTCCCTTATTTCTGGTAACAGCATTTCACTTCCCCTTGAAGAAGCATCCCTTCCCCTGGTTTAGTTAACATCATTTGTGAGAGGATAACTCCATCACAGGCTTTCATCATGGACATGTAACTCAGGCTTGGATCGTCGTAGTCATAGTGATTCAGAGGTAAACAGTGTCTAAAACCAAGCCCACAAGAGTCCCTGGATTTTTGCAAGAAATATGGTAGAATACAGATCTGATGCAACTGTTAGCCAAAGATCCTGTGAAAGGCCAACCTGGGAGAAAAGATAATATAGAGGAAAATAGAACCAACAGTTGAGTGGGTAGGGGAGAGACGGGGCAGGGCGAGTAGAGAGAGAAAGACAGAAATACAGACACACACACATACACATGCACGTGCGCACATACACGCAAAGAAATACAGACACACACATACATATGTGTGGGTGCTCATGCACATACACAGAGATGAGAAATACAGGCACACACGTGTGCATGCATGCACACACACACACACAGACAGAGAGAAAGAGAGAGAGAGATTGCTAGTGCTATTATTTTTTGAACTCTGTTTTAAGCCATGCCTGAAGCCATCCATATTGACCCCTTGATCTTCTTAATTACATAAGCCAACAAATTCCCTTTCATGCCTATGCTCATTTGAACTGCTGCTCTTCTCATTTTAAACAGTAAACATCCTGACTAGTAAGTACAGCAATACAGATTTGGGAATGAGCAGTATTATATGCCTGTTGGAAAGGAAAGAAAATGTTCCCATCCCCACCAGCTTTCCAAGAACAAATTCTGTTCTTATATTACTGAGGAGTGACTCAAGGGCATTGTGCTACTCCTCTGCCATTCCTTTAATATACCTTTCTTGGTGATCTCTTGTGACCCCATAATATGATTATGGACATTGATGATTTACAAGAAGTGAAAATTCAATTGGAATGATTCAAAGTGACTTTGATAAACTACAATCTGGGGGACATGCGCATTCTTGAAATACACATTTTCATTGATTACCCATGTCCCTAAGTAGTGAAGAGATGGAAAATTATAAAGCTTAAAAACCATTACAGACAGGAATGCAGGAAGACTTTAAAACATGCTAGTAAGTTGTTAGAGTGTGATACACCTAGCAAATATTCCAAAATGAATCTGAATTCCTGCATACCAAAATAACCACAGAAGAAAATCGAATGTTGAGATGAGTGGATGTCTTAACAGAGTTTGATGTTTACGCATTGGCTCAATTTACGGCTCATGGGCCTAGTTCCAAAATTATCCATTCTTTTGATCTTGAATTAGGACAATTTGAACTCTAGGTCCTGTTGTCTCCCTGGACTATGAATTAAATGAGGATAAAAGAGGTAAAAGAAACTTTGGAAAGTCTCTAATTTAATGACTTTTCCTAAAAATGAAGAAAATGAGTTAAGAAAATGTGCAATATGATTTGTTTACAGTCACACAACCAGTTGATGATACAGTCATTCAAAAGTTTCCTCTCTTTTATTTTGATAATGAGATTCACAGATGTTCACAATGTGATATCTTCCCATCCAGGGAAAGGGACAGATAAGTCTTTTTTACTCAAACAATAGTGACTGGGCATGCTTAACCGTTTCTTTCTTCAATTAGAGGAAATGACAGATTGGTGGAAGATGCGCCTTCTGAGACAAAAATTGCACCATTTCCACAAAACAAATGCATTAGAAAGAGGATTTTTGAGTCTCTACATGAACTGGAAGGCTTTTAAAACTCTATTTTTTAAAAAAATCATCTAACCTGTTCTTCCTATCTTCTATTTTACTCAGTTATGTAAGGAACTGAAGCTTCCAAAGGCAGTTACAATATATTGTCAGGTTCTCTCTCTCTGGGCTGTTTTCTGTTTCTCACCCCACTTTTCTTGTGCCCTCTCTCTCTCTTTATTCATGGAAATCTGACATGCTGTCAAAAACTTCACCTTCTCATTCAACTACCCACTCAGCTCCAGAAGTTCATTTACATGTCTACAGCTGCCATACTGGTGTGTGTTAATAAGAATCTGAGCTCATTATCAGTGAATCTGATTGAATACTATAAGAGAGGTGTTAAACTAGATACATCTGTGCATTTGTGTTCTCAGTAACCCAGGAAGGCCATTTTGAGAAAGACATACACTCAGTTCTCCTTTCCAGTTCACAGAACACTACATTTTCATCACACAACAATTGTCACTGATGCAATGGAAAACTATGGCATCCTTGGGTTCTAGGTTTCTCTTAGCCACAAACTGGCTGTCACCCTGGGAAGCCCACATCTTTCCTCTGAACTTCTGTTCCCAACCATAAGAGAATAGGTAAAGTTGGGCATTTATTTACTCATGAGTCTGACAACTATATCCCTGATTTGTGTAATGCACTAGTGAGAGAAGACAACAGGGCCATAACGGACCCTCCTCCCATGGAACCTTCCAGTCTAGGACCACACTGATCTCTAACATTCAACAAACATACATTTGTAAAGAGTCAGCTCTTCAGGAAATGTTGAATTAAGTTGTCCGTCACCCCACTCAGAAGCCAGAAGCAAGTACATAGCTGACTTGAACCAATATTTCCAATTCTATTAGATCGTTTCTTAAGTCTAAACTTTATTTTCTTAATAAGTCACTATTATTTATCTTCAAAGAACTATGTAGGCAACGTTTTATACTCTGATACAGTTCTTTTCAAGTTGTAGAAAACTCCATCACCTTTCTCCCCCAATTTTGAGGCAACTTTCACTAACCACAACCTTTTTAAAAAATCAGTTGCTATTGGGCACCTGTTCCTGAAAGCACCCTTGAGATAGAGAATGTCATCCCAGAGGTCTCAGACAAGTGTGAAAACTAAAGGGGAAGAGTATGACAAGATTAGGATTGTGGCCTGGGCTCTTCTTTTCTGTTTCTCTTATTTCAACACAGAATCCCTAACTTCAGAAACTGGTCCTTCACCCAGATAAAATAAATCTGAATAATATTAAGTAGAAGAACATCCTGAAAGCGGAGGCCCAGGTACCTGAAGCATGAAGACAAAGACCCTTCGCATCGTTTTCAATCGTTCCTTCCCGGCACCACACTGTCTAGTCATATAAAGCTGTAATTGAAACCATGTGGTGTGTGCGCAGGGCTCATTACAGGCTCCTTCTGAGTAATCTCATGGCGGAGTCCTGTGGGGAGGCTCTGACAATCTTGGGGTCAAGATATCGTCGCTTAAATATGAGAAACGACACACCAACTTGCCTCCTCAGGGAAAACAGAACTAGCTTGAATTTAGTGTGTGCAGATAAATACTTCTGTTACCAAGTACATCTTCATTATTTTATGGACATCCTGTACAGAAGTGGAAATACATTTTACGAAGCAGTTTAGTGATTCATTTTGTAATATAAAGGTAGCAGTTATAACAATTTTTGAAATAATGATTTTTATGATAAAAATAAGAAACTGTATAGTCTTGCAAAATATTACATTAACAAGGGATATCAACACATTAAAGAGTCAGAACAGTGAAATATGATGTGATATTAATAGTAATATCCCACAGAGAAACATCCTTAGCTTTTGACTAATAAGTCATACCACCCAGTAAGGTATCTAATTTAGCAGAGAGTAAAAGTCGTGAAAACTTAACTGAGCTGATGCTGACTGAGAATGAGGGGAAAGTTGAGAACATACATGCTGATTTAAACCTGAGCCTTCCTTGTGAGCTGAGATCATTTGGGGCCCTGGAAGTATTATACTTGCTTTTTTTTTTTTTTAATCCTCCCTCCATTCATTATTTTTAAAGAATAACTAACCTAGAACAATCCATGGACCTTAAATATAAGTACACATATATAAAAAAGTCAAAGAATAAAATTATAGAGTTTTACTTTCTATATACACCCATCACAAATTCAATAAATATTTATCAAGCATCAGATAAGAGATATAGTTCTTGGTGCAAGTGAAATAACGAGAAATTAGACAAAGTCCTTGCTCTTATGGGGCTTATATTCTAGAAGGAGAGAGGTCATTAAAAGGCAAACAAATATGTTCTGGAAATAATAAACAATAAGAGAAATATGATTGCATGTGTTAAGGGATACACTGACATTGTGGAAGAGACTGAACTGTCTACTCAAGGGCTATCAAAACATGTCTTATGAAAATCCAGGGAAGAATGTTCCAGTCGTATAGGAAAGCAGGTACCAAGACCCTTGAACCAAAAAAAATCATGTATTTTTTGAGGAAAATGAAAATAGTTTTTAAATAGAGAGAAAAAGAAGAGATATGAACACTAGACAGGAGAAAGAACATGAAGATATTTGAAAACTATGTAAACTACTTTTCCCATCATCCATCCATCCATCTCTTCATGCACCCACCGACTGTATGCCTTATATTCAACAAAGGGAAAGCTTCATTTCTTTTTGTTTTTTTTCTCTTTGAGTCAGAGTTTCGCCCTCATTGCCCAGGCTGGAGTGCAATGGCGGGATCTCAGCTCACTGCAACCTCCACCACTATGCCCGGCTAATTTTTGTATTTTCAGTAGAGACAGGGTTTCTTTTTTTTTTTTTTTTTTTTGAGACAGAGTCTCACTCTGTCGCCCAGGCTGGAGTGCAGTGGCCGGATCTCAGCTCACTGCAAGCTCTGCCTCCCAGGTTTACGCCATTCTCCTGCCTCAGCCTCCCGAGTAGCTGGGACTACAGGCGCCCGCCACCTCGCCCGGCTAGTTTTTTTTGTATTTTTTAGTAGAGACGGGGTTTCACCGTGTTAGTCAGGATGGTCTCGATCTCCTGACCTCGTGATCCGCCCGCCTCGGCCTCCCAAAGTGCTGGGATTACAGGCTTGAGCCACCGCGCCCGGCGAGACAGGGTTTCACTGTATTGGCCAGACTGGTCTTGAACTCCTGACCTTAGGTGATCCACCCACCTTGGCCTCCCAAAGTGCTGGGATTACAGGCATGAGCCACTGCACCCGGTCTCATTTCTTTTCTTTTCATTATAAAATTCTGGTTTCACTTAGTATACATCTGAAATTAGAAAGCGTCAAACTATAAAAGACTACAATTATTTTAAAAACTATCTATCTATCTATCTATCTATCTATCTATCTATCTATCTATCTATCTGCGTATCTTTAAGGTATGCACACTCTGCCACAAACATAACCCAAGTCAGCCATTGTTACAATCCAGAAGGTAACCTTCACTCTTGTTGAGGCATTATGTCTGCAGGGAGCCTGGAGCCACCACACATGGGAGCCTGGAAACATCCCACACACCTTCACCTCCTGCTCACCATGAATCCTCATTATCATGTTGTCAGCACTGGAGTGTGTTAACCTCTTCAGTGCCCAGGCTTTCAGGTAAGATCTGCTTATTAATTTGCCAATGCTTCATTTCATTGTTGTCTGAAGTATCAAACAATATTTTTCTCATCCCAAGGACTAGTGCTAAGTACCACAGGAAAAGCAGCAAGGAAACATCACACCTGCCTACATCCTTTAGCTTTTACATCTAAATTGGCCACATTACAATTTTAGTTGGAAAATTAATTTAAAAATTTCTATTTTTGCATACCAATTTTTTTTTTTTTTTTTTACGGTCAACATTTAGAAACAAATAAATGCCTTATCATAGAGATAAGAAGGCACAACTAAAATTCCTTTATAGGTTAAAAACAGTAAGAACACATATGAAAGTGAAGTATCTTTACAAGTGTGGATTCTTGTTTTTCCTTTATATTTTTGCATTGTGTCGCTTCTTAGAATAGGTTAAGAACCACAAGAACTTGGCTTAGTAAATCTTTTTCTAATCATCCTTCAGCCACCATGGAAATTCATATACAAGTTTACCAGCATGCATTATAAAGTGATATTACTGAAATTAAGGAATTCAAGTTCCTATTTATTTGAGCATGTAAACTTTCTTAGTACGTTCCTGCAAAACCAGTTTCTCTGGTAATAAATGCATTTAATTTTCATTCTAACATAGTATGTATTGCTCCCTGGTGCTATGTGTTGGCTGACAGCATCAGCTTTTACACATCCCTAATCAAATTTTATCTAACAAAAAGCTGAACTAAGCATATTTGTTTTCCTATTTATAGCAGCATGTGCTTACATAACATATGAGATAGCAAGATACTTTTTTTTTCAAAAACCGATCCAAATCTTAAAATGCATCCATTATGTTTAGTTTAAATAAAAGCTATGTTCTCCCATTAAACAAGAATATTAAAAACAATTGGAGACAGACAGACGTTTATTGCTTATTTTCCAACCAGTATAATCACTGTGTTCAGCCACAATAAAATAGAACAGCAGGCGGAAATTTATTGCTCGTAGGGAAAATTTTCTTCCACCACCCTCACCATTTGCACAATTGCCCTGGCACTAACTCCCCTTTCACATGCACAGTGTCTTTGGTCGCACTGGTACAGTAATGAACTATTACAATGCAGCCAGTAGGGGTGGGGGGACATGCCATTGTGCTGCATATAAGCAGCGATTTTGCCATATCAATAATTCTGACTGCCACTGGGAACCACTGTAGCTGAAACAGATGTTTCATGTTGATAAGTAGGGACCGGGAAAGGAATTTTTATCCCACTGTTCATTTTTCTCTATTTCCACTACCCATACCTGGCAGCAGCTCCTCCAGTACAGCTGTCTCTTGCAAGCCAATCTGTTCAATCCAGGCTCCTAGGTCTCATTTCATAAATCAAACTCAGCCCTGGTCAAGCCCACAATCTCAGAGTACCCTTGCCACTTTCCTCGGTGGAAACGCCTCTGTCACAATGAGAGACGCTGGGCCAATTGTACTTAAATTAGTGCATTGTCACAATTCATTAAGAAAGACAGCATGGGCAGGGGATCTTTTCTGGTATTCTACATTAACTGTTTAGTAGAGAGAGAGGCACATATGTGGCATTTTTCACAAGACATTCACCTTCAAATGAAGCATTTGGGAGAAAGCCCAGAATTTCCAGGGGGAAGCAGTTCCGTGTGAAGTGAATGGGGTCAGGTGCTATGCTTCAGGTTTGCAGAGCACTCCTTGGCCCCTTTTACTGGAAATAAAATGTTACTGGTTGAGCCTCACATAAGAGATCCTCACCCAAGTCAAAGTTGTAACAACTCAGTAGTTCTGCAAGGATCAAGTAAAATTGCTACATTCTCTGCGGAAAAGAAAAACCAAACAAGCAAAGAGAAACAAACAAACAAAACCCAGGTCCAAACTATTTTAATATATATTAATGTAGAATAATTTAAATGTACTTTTAACCTATTTAAATAACCAAGCACACATCATACAGTAATAATTTAAAACAGCTACTATTTATTAAGTGCCAGGGCTAGGGCCAGGGTTTGTGCCAGATTCTCAGCACATGTTGCTTTATTTAATTCAAACAATAATCTTTAGAATGGGATTTGTTATCCGTATTTCATTGGATAGAAAATTCAGGCTGAGGGAGGCTCTGAGGCTAACCTAGAGGCATACAGAAGCTTCAGACCCAGGTACAGTACGATTTAAAGTCCACACACTCGGTCATTTGTTACACAGTTTGAACATTCCAAATCTGAAAACCCAACGTGAAATTCTTCAAATTCCAAAACATTTTAAGCACCCACATGATGCTCACAGGAACCCTCATTGGAGCATTTTGAGTTTCAGATTTTTGGATTTGGGAAGTTCAACTGGTATTATACAAATATTCTAAAATCTAAAAATAATTTAAAAATCTGAAAAACTTCTGGCTCCAAGCATTTCAAATCAAGGATACTCAACCCGTATCTAATGCCTAGTAAGTATCTGTATGTATGTCTGTGTGTGTGTGTGTGTGTGTGTGTGTGTGTGCACATTTCAAAAATTGAGATGGGGTGGGTAAAAAATTAAGACAGTAGCTAGGTCACAAAAGTTAGACATCAAATGGGTACAAATCCACACCCCACAAAAGTCGATAGGTTTACTCCATAACTTTTATAACTTTATTGCATGTTTGAAGGTAGTCATAACAAAATGCGCTGGGGATAAAATGTTATGGGTAACAGTTCAGGCAAACTAAGAATAAAACAAAGTGAAGGTGGTTTTCTGGACTTCTTATACACAGCAACGGATCAGTTCCAAGTAACATATTAGAATGGTATAAGAAATTAACACAGTGTAACTGGCCCAAGAAATGTGTGGATACAGCTTTAAATGATAAACTCTCCAAACTAGATGAAGGAGTGATTTAATCAATGCCAAACAGAGAAAACGGGGTGCTGGGCCACTATTTGTATGTGTAGATCTCTTCCAGGCTTTAGAGGTAGAGGACCAGGAGGGAATGCTTAAATGCACTGATCACAAGTTTTTTCAGCCTGGTCTGGATGGATCTCATCAATCGGTGAGAGATGAGAGAGACGATCTTTCAGTGTCCACTCGTTTTTCAGAGTCCAGGAGGAGAAAAGCCTTCGACAAAACACTACATTCAAACTGTGTCTAAATATTTTATCCCATTTCAAAGCACTTTTATTTAAATATCAGTCTTTATTTAGTATATTTGTCAACAAGTGATTACCGGGAAACAAGAAGATAATTTTTGAAGTGGAGTAGCTTCCCTCCCATTGCCCAGCTTATCACTAGAGCAGCAGCTGAAAAAGTCCACCAAACCCTAGGGGAGATTAAACATTTCATCACAGCATTATTATCCACAATGACACCATTTAGCTATGGCAATTAGCACGTACATAAGCACCAAGAAGAAACCAGGCCAGATTGAACAGACTGCGGTCAAGAGTCCTACAATGAAATGGCTTCTCTCCCTTTCTCTTTCTGCTCCATTTGTGGTGTCCAGACCAGGAATGGTTTGGGCAGCTACACCATGGAGTAAGGGATGTCCCAGCCAAAGCTTTCCATCTCCCAGACAAGCAATGGCTGAGGGGCTGGAAAACCACAGGCTGTGGACTCTGAAGACCTCGTTCAATCCTGCCTTTCTTACACTCTGCCTATAGGATTCTAGGGTTGTGACTCAACCTTTTAGCTTTCTCATGGGTTATATGCTAATGGTGAGACTGATATTGTAGGGTTTTTGGGAGGATAAAATATATGTACAAGTTCCATTTAAAACAACTTTTAGTTATTTGCTGCTGATTTGTCATAGTCTATAACTTTGCGTTGCATAAAATTGCTATGTAGCTTTGAAATTACTCGCTTATATTATGTTTCCCTTTCTGGGCTGCATGCACATCAAGGGCAGGACAACAGCTACACTCATCTCCAATCTACCTGCCCAAAAATAAGACAAAACCTGACTCTCTCTCTCTCTCTCTCTATATATATATATATGTATATATATATGTAGTGTATATATAATGTGTGTGTGTATATATATATATAAAATCATACAGTGTATAATAAGCCTGACATATAATAAGTATCTTCAGAAGGAACAAACATGATTGGCTTACACTCATCTCTGATGATGAATTCTCTAGACAATGCATTTGCTAATATTGGTATTATTTATTTACACATTAAATTGGGAAATGTGGGGATATCAAAAGATGCTTTTGGATACTACTACTATCAATACTACTACTACGACTACAAGGACTACTACTATTACAAGCAGGTAATATTGATGAGCTATATGCTATATACCAGGCTTTTCTAAGTGCTTAATATATAATAACTCTTAATGCTACAAAATAGGTAACATTATTGTACTTATTCTTCCAAATGGGAAAACAAGCTCACAGACGTAGAGCCTGTGATCACTTTGATGTGTAAATGATGAGAAAAATGTGTACAATAAAGTGTCTGTACTGAGTTTGATCATATTTGTTTGGTGGCCATTTTCTAATCATATATTCAGTATAATAATCTGTTTTACTACTTGCCCCAATGCTCATTTATTGCAAAAGTTTACTGAGCTTTTACCCAGTGCCAGGTATGGAGGCTACAGATTAGAAAAGACACAGATTCCCATCATATTTCCTGGTGGGCATAAACTCTTGCTAGCATAAAATTACTACAGACAATATGATAAAAACTAGTGAGAATTGGAGAATTGCAATAATTTTTGGAAGAGGAATCTGGCTTTATTCATTGTAGGGTCAGTAACCTAGTAACCTACTTCTACAGGTTCTTTCTCTCCATGGAGTATAAGTAGGCATGCATCTTTCAACTTGCATTTGTTTCAGGTGTGATTATTTCTGTTCTTATTTTAGATATTTGCCAACAGTAATTTCTGATTTGCCTTCAAGCAATTCATTAGTTTTATATTGACTTTTAGTTGTCCCCAGATGTCTGCATTTTCTTTTTTTTTTTTTTTTTTTTTGAGACGGAGTCTCGCTTTGTCGCCCAGGCTGGAGTGCAGTGGCGTGATCTCGGCTCACTGCAAGCTCCGCCTCCCGGGTTCACGACATTCTCCTGCTTCTTAGTTAACAGCTTGTTCATTTGTTACACGTGAAAATCACCAGTGTAATTTTTGTCATGGCAGAATTAAGCACTCTGTGTGTGTGTGTATGTACGTGTGTGTGTGTGTGCATGTGTGTATGAGCAAATGTGTATGACTTTGAGACATATTTACTGGATACTGGAAGTGTGGAAATTCAAAAGAAAGTTAATATTGTGTTTCTTGAGACTTTGATGGTGGTTCTTCTTTATGACGAAGACATGCTATTAAAATATGAGGCTGGTAGTATTTTCTTGAATTAGTAGAATCTCTGGAGACTATCTTACTTATCTACCACCATAATAACAGTCACTATGAATTAAGGAAATATAAAATATAATTATTAAACATTTATGTGCCAATGAATATGCTAACATTTTAATGCTATTTTAAGTAAGCCTTTTTGAACTTAATGAATTAACTTACTGGGATAAAAAGACAGATGTTTTGAGTAATCATAAGACATATTTCTTACCATTAAATTAAACACTACAAAAATCCATAAACCATAATTTAACTGTCTTTTTTAATTTTAAAAGTTAAAGAGTTACTGCGTAAAATAAGCCCCCTTTTTTCAAGTTAAAGGGGATATTATTTTAATAATAAATTAGAAAACATAGAAAACAAAATACATGGTTTAAATGAATGTTTACTGTCAGCCAAGATATATTTCAGAAGTACTTATACTATGATCCTCACCTCTTTTAGGACAAACAAAAACATTTTATAAACTTAGAATTTCATTATAAGCTTTCAACAATTATAATCCATCTGCTAAGAGAATTACTAAAGGTTCTTTAAATGTTTCAAAGTAATAAAAGCACAGAATTCACATATCTATTAACAATCAAACTTTCAAATGAAATCTACTGCAGGTTCCACCAGGGATCAGCAACCCTTTTCTGCAAAGGGCCAGGGAGTAAAAATGTTAAGTTCTGCATCAGATGGTCTCTGTTAGAACTTTTCAACTCTGCCTTTGTGGGACACGAAAGCATAGATAAAACATAAACGAATGGGGTTTTCTTAATCTGTTCTAATAAAACTTTATCTACAAAACTAGGCTTTAAGCTGGATTTGGTACCCGAGTCCTAATTTGCCAACCACTGCTAGGTCAGCATTATGAAGTGCATGAGGAAGCCGGCCATACTGCATGCCAACTCCCTTTCTCTGGTTTCATGACTCATTATTTCAAAGGATAAAGCAAAAGGAGAAAAAGTTGTGCTATTGAGATGTCCTCACCACTTGGAAGACTTTCACAGAATAATAAACCTTATCATCATCTCCTTCTTGACATAAATGGCCAATTTTCAAAGCCCATCAATCAGTGTGACCTTTTGTGCATTTGCAAACTTCTGTACACACTGCAACTTCATTTTTAGTCCAGAAAGGATAATGTTTAACAACTCTTTCCTGTATAAGCAAATTGAGCAACTCCAAGTCAATGACTCCTGAATAATTGGAGCAGAGTTCCTGTGTTTTCATAACTGGCCCATGATAAATTCAACAGGGATGCCCACATAAATAGCAGATTCCTTGCACTAAGGGGGTTAGGGGTGAGAGCTCTCACTGAAAATTTGTCCATATTATGCAATTTTTAACCTATTGAATGAATAATTCCATGACACAGGCAAACAATGCTATTTTTGAAAAATGCTTCAGAGAACTCTTAAAAGTCTAATAAATTTTAAGCTATTTTTAAAATCAATTTTCATTATTTTTATTAGAAAAGTTAACTTCACCACTTTATATATTTAAATAAAAACAGAATTAAGAAATACTAGTTAAAAGGATATATGTTTTCTGATAAAATTGGCAAGAAAACTTAAACTTTCCTATCAATAATATCAAATGTTGGTAAGATCATGAGAAATGGACATTTCCTCAGCTGCTGGTGGAAACTTGAGTGATATTACTACTGTGAAGGGAATTAGGCAATACATATTAAAATTAAAAACTGACATTTCTATAATCTAGGATCCAGTTCTAGTTATGAGTTTAAGGAGCCCACTCACACACATGTGCAAGAATGTTTATCATAGCAATTTGTATAATAAAGAAATATTGCAAATAATAATATGAATAGTAACTGGTTGAATGAAATATTATTCATTTATATTTACGTAATGTAATGCTATAAACAGTTAAAAGTAATCAAACCTAGTTATTTGTCAACATGATATGAACAGATCTCAGGAAACATCATTGAATGAAAAAACAGTCAAAGAAATTATAAAAATAATTTCCCGTTGGGAGGGGAGGAACGTGCCTGGGTTTTCAAATGTAAGGTTTCAGGGTGGAGAAAATTGTTCAACAACATCCTAATTTTAAAAAGAAGAATGCATTTCTTTTCTTTTCTTTTTAAAATTTCTCTTCTTTTCTTTGGCATAAATAAATTTTTAAAGCAAAAACCCGAGGCCCAGAAAGTTTAGGAGGTTTACCCAAGAATGCAAGTCAAGTAAGTGGCAAAGAAGACACCAGATTCTAGGCAAACTTAGCAAGGGATGCTCCAGCTGTGACCCGTCTCTATAGCTGCACATCCTTTCAAGAGAGGATATTCCACAATGCCTTACCCTTCATCACAAGAGAAGCACATAAACTCATTTCCAAAAAGGAGAAAAATAAAATTATTATGAAGTAGAGAAAGACTTCTTCGGCCCTTCATCAACACAACATATGAAAGGGGGAGAATAATTTTTCTTCCTCTTGTTTCTATCCAAGAGAAAGGGTTAATGCCATACCACAGGACTACATACCAGCAACAGCAACTTATCTGCAGATGAAATAGGAAACAAAATTACTTTGCAATTGATTTTCCTCATTGAATACGATAAAAGAGGATTTCTTGGTTTCAGTTGATAGAAAAGCAGAAAAATAGTTGAATAAACCCAAATTACATTTAATGAAGCACTCGCTGATAAAGTATGCAAGATATTTGATGAGTGACTTCCAAAAACATCTATCAATAGAGTTACAGAGCAACTTTACTTGAAAAATAAAGAATTGGGGGAATCCAAAGGACACAAAATTATCAGCTTTGGCTAACGTAGAGATGGGTAACAGCCAGTGGTTAATGCTGAATTTCCTTGGAATATCACTTTGCCTCCCTTCAAACTGGTATAAAGATTACTTTTTAGCATATGCTCAGCATTATGGTAAAAGTTGCCTTTAGCTGGGCTTGAAAAAAAAAAAGTTAATATTCAGGTAGACATTAGATTAATACCTAGGAAACCCAAAGGACAATTAACTCTCCATGAATGAGAGCAGTCCTAGAAAGATTCTATGCATGGCTGAGCGTGCAAGCATTTTCAACGCAGCCCGCTCTCCATTACCTCTAGGAGTGGGGTGGGAAATGGCTGTCTCCTGGGTCATTAGCTTGCTGGGAAGTTGGGGAGAAGGTTAGCAAATAGCAGTTTGGAACATCCATATGCTGGTCAGGAAAAGCCAGCTGGAGTCCTCTATGTGATCAGGACTAATTACAAATGACCGATTGGATACAACCAAACAGTGCTGCCTTTCTAATTTGCCACAGACTGTTGACTTACTTGGGCTCCTGGCTTAGTATCCAAGCACATTGTACATGCACAAAAAGTTAGAAGAAGGAAGGAAAAAGGAGAAAAGAAAGAGAAAGAGACTCAGAAACAGAGCAGAAGAAGGAAAGAGAAGGGAGGATGGGGGAGAGTGGGAAGATGGAAGACATAAGAAAAAAAAATTAAAAGAAGGATCAAAGGTTGCCCAGGATTCATATTACATACTGCCTTTTTATTATCAGGATGTCCAATATTCACTACAATATTGAATAGAAAATATTCTAGTTACTTCTTTGTTTTCATTCTCTAGTAATTGTGGACTAATTATATATACGTTTCATTTGAACAGAAATAATATGTACAGAGGACCCCCATTTTCAGCTCCCATATTAATAACCAATGTGATACATTTTGTTTCCAAGCCTAGATGATGCTTTATAATCCTTTTCAACGCAGGGATCCAGGAAGCCATTTCCAATGGGCTGAAGTTGGCACATTGGATGAACACTATTTGCTATCTCTCCATTAGGATCATTGTCCTAGTTCTACATTTCACTTAGCATTGAAGCTTTTATCTCAGGAAACTCATTGTATTATGGAAATTCTATTCAATAACAAAAAAAATTTATTTTCATTACATTGTTATAAGTAGAATGATCTCGATATATTATTTAAGAGACATGAAAATATGACCCTGTTATCTATAGTTATCTCATTAAAACTGGATCTGGTTATAACATATAAAGGGCTGGATAGACCATTTTAAAAATAAAATCTATTTACTGCAAATGAATTATGTCTGAAAACATCAGACTGTGGTAATTTGGGAACGGTTAGGGCTACCATGTAAAACAGGACATTTTTCCAACTACAAGAGATGGTCAGCAGTTCAAATTAAATTATATAATTCATTTATTATGTAACTGAATTTGAATTGGCAATAATGCAGCACAGATAAAATATTATATCTTTAAAAATGTGGACATGGTAGTAATCTATAATTTCATACTTTTCAAAATATATAGCTTGTTAAGAATGCTTCATGACTTTCAAAGTGGTGAATATGGATAAAATGCCATAGAATTCTTCCTGGCTTTGTCTGAGAGAAGGAGGAGTAGCTAACAGATGAAAAAGGATAATGTTGTAAGTGATAGTATCCACATATTGAAAGTTACTACATGCCAATCTATTATGTAAAGTGTATTATTATTAAATGCAGTGTATTATTCATGCATGTTAATTCATTATTATATGCAGTGTATTATTTATTCATGCAGTGTGTGAATATATACAACATACATATATAATACTGTATTATTATATGCAGTATATTGTTCATGCATGCTAATTCATTATTATTACATGCAGTGTATGAATAATATACTGCATATATCCTAGAGTCTATGCATGAATTAATAATACCCTGTATATATTAATTTGCATGGACTTTAAGATATTGGCATTGTTATTCCAGTTTTCACAGGAAAACACTAGCCTAGGAAGGTTAAGTACCAAGGAGCAAAGGCAGGATTCAATTTGAGGTGTTCATACCACTGAATTTGGTGCCCTTAACAGTTGTTGAATCACTGAATCACGGATTAGGAAGCAACCTGACATTCATGTATCTAAGCCACAAAAGGTTGAGCATCTCTGCAGAGCAAACCATCTCCTTTCCAAGTCTGCCCATCCAGAGCAGAGAGGTGTCCTATGACTTTATAGCTTCTAATCATATATGCAAAAAGTTATTAGCCTACATTATTTCATCAAGATATGATGTAGGCCCTACCCTCTCCATTAATGCTAACCTGATCACCTCTGCCTCCTTTGAAAAACTCAATACCAACTCTCTCATGTGGCATGTGTGTAAAAACTGCACAGCCAAAGTGCTGTAATCCCAGCACTTTGAGAGGATGAGGCGGGTGGATCACCTGAGGTCAGGAATTTGAGACTAACCTGGCCAAGATGGTGAAACCCCGTCTCTACTAAAAATACAAGACCTAGCTGGGTGTGGTGGCAAGTGCCTGTAATCCCAGCTACTCGGGAGGCTAAGGCAGGAGAATTGCTTGAACCCGGGAGGCAGAGATTGCAGTGAGCCGAGATTGTGCCATTGCACTCCAGTCTGGGTGACAAGAGTGAAGGTCCATCTCAAAAAACAAACTAACAAACAAAAAACTTCGCTTACCTGTTTTTCTCATAGCAGTGCCTGACAAGATTACTTCTTAGATACACTTTGCATGGACGCCATTAAAGATGTTTGTTCAAGCTTCATTTAGTATGTTGATTGTAAAGCTGAACACCTAGAAGACCACCATTTTGTAAGTAAGTTTTTTTGTGTATATGTCTGTGAAGTGCCTACATGCACTTTTGGTTTTGAGCATGGAAAGGTAAAAAGGGAGAGGCGATAGGCATTCCATAAAGAGGAAGAAAACATGAACAAAAAAAGGCACATCAGAGGAACACTTCGTGGATCCATGCGGAAAAAAGTACATAGTTCATTTTGGATGGAGTATAGACTGCCTCGTGAAAATAAAGTTGGAAAGATGGATTGAAAGCAGATTACAAATTAACCTGGATTATCAGTTCATAGTAGGCTATATTTTATGTGGAAGAATCTCAAACACTGCATTATTCTGTGGATTATTAGTAAGTAATGATTATTTTTTTATTTTATTTTTATTTTATATTTTTTTATTTTTTTTAATTTTTTTATTTTTTTTAAGTAATGATTATTAAATGATATTTTGGGAGACACTGCGTTAAAGAGATGCGTTCTCCGTTGGAACTCTGAGAACTTCAATGTATCTGTATTAATTGGTTTTCACGCTACTGATAAAGACATACCCAAGATTGGGTAATCTACAAAAGAAAGAGGTTTCATTCGAGTCCCAGTTCCACGTGGCTGGGGAGGCCTCACTATCATGGCTGAAGGTGAAAGGCATGTCTTACATCACAGCAGGCAAGAGAGAATGAGAATCAAGCGAAATGGGTTTGCTCTTATCAAATCATCGTATCTTGTGAGACTCATTCACTATCACAAGAACAGGACAGGAAAGACCCGCAGCCATAATTCAATAACCTCCCACCGGGTTCCACCTATGACATGGGGGAATTGTGGAAGTTACAATTCAGTATGAGATTTGGGTGGGGACGCAGCCAAACCACATCATTCAGCCCCTGACCACTCCCAAATCTCATGTCCTCACATTCCAAAACCAATCATGTCTTCCCAACAGTTCCCCAAAATCTTAACTCATTTCAGCATTAACTCAAAAGTTCACAGTCCAAAGTCTCCTCTGAGATGAGGCAAGTCCCTTCCGCCTATGACCCTGTAAAATCAAAATCAAGTTAGTTACTTCTTAGACACAGTGGGGATACAGGCATTTGATAAATATAGCCATTCCAAATGGGAGACATTGGCCAAAGCAAAGGGGCTACAGGCCTCATGCAAGTCCGAAATCTGGCAGGGCAGTCAAATCTTAAAGCTCCAAAATGATCTCCTTTGACTCCAAGTCTCACATCCAGGTCAAGCTGATGCAAGAGGTGGGTTCACATGGTCTTGGGCAGCTCCACCCCTGTGGCTTTGTAGGGTATAGCTGCCCTCCTGGCTGCTTTCACAGACTGGTGTTGAATGTCTGTGACTTTTCCAGGCACACAGCACAAGCTGTCGGTGGATCTACCATTCTGGGGTCTGGAGGGTGGTGGCCCTATTCTCACAGCTGCACTAGGTGGTACCCAGTAGGGACTCCTTGAGGGGGCTCCAACACCATATATCCCTTCTGCACCGCCCTAGCAGAGGTTCTCCATGAGGGCTTGCCCCTGCAGCAAACTTGCCTGGGCATTCAGGCATTTCCACATATCTTCTGAAATCTAGGTGGAGGTTCCCAAACCTCAATTATTGCCTTCTGTGCACCCACAGGCTCAACACCTCAACATGGAAGATGCCAAGGCTTAAGGCTTTCACCCTCTGAAGGAAGAGCCCGAGATGTACCTTGGCCCCTTTTGGCCATGGCTGGAGTGGGTGGGACACAGGGCACCAAGTCCCTAGACTGCACATAGCACAGATCCCTGGGTGCAGCCCATGAAACCATTTTCTCCTAGGCCTCTGGGCCTGTGATGGGAGGGGCTGCCATGAAGACCTCTGACATGCCCTGGAGACACTTTCCCCATTGTCTTGGAGATTAACATTAGGCTCCTTGTTCCTTATACAAATTTCAGCAGCCAGCTTGAATTTCTCCTCAGAAAATGGGATTTTCTTTTCTATCACATTATTAGACTCCAAATTTTCCAAACTTTTATGCTGTCTCCCTTTTAAAACTGAATATTTTTAACAGCACCCAAGTTACCTCTTGAATGCTTTGCTGCTTAGAAATTTCTTCTAGCCAGTGGCTCACACCTGTAATCCCAACACTTTGGGAGGCTGAGGCGGTGAGATCACTTGAGGTCAGGAGTTCCAGACCAGCCTGATCAACATGGGGGAAACCTTGTCTCTACTAATACAAAAATTAGCCAGGCGTGGTGGCGGGCACCTCTAATCCCAGCTACTCGGGAGGATGAGGCAGGAGAATCTCTTGAACCCGGGGAGGCAGAGGTTGCAGTGAGCTGAGATGGTACCACCGCACTCCAGCCTGGGAGACAGAACAAAACTCCACCTCAAAAAAAAAAAAACAAAGAAATTTCTTCTGCCACATACCCTAAATCATCTCTGTCAAGTTCAAAGTTCCACAAATCTCTAGGGCAGGGGCAAAATGCTGCCAGTCTCTTTGATAAAATACGACAAGAGTCACTTTTGCTCCAGTTCCCAACAAGTTCCTCATCCCCATCTGAGACCACCTCAGTCTGGATTTCATTGTCCATATCATTATCAACATTTTGGTCAAAGCCAGTCAAGTCTCTAGGGAGTCCCAAAATTTCCCACATTTTTTTGTCTTCTTCTGAACCCTCCAAACTGTTCCAGCCTCTGCCTGTTACTCAGTTCCAAAGTTGCTTCTATATTTTCAGGTATCTTCATCAGCGCCCCGCTCTACTGGTACCAATTTACTGTATTAGTTTGTTTTCATGCTGCGGAGAAAAACATACCCCCAGAGTGGGTCATTTACAAAAGAAAGAGGTTTAATTTTGACTCACAGTTCCACCCTGCTGAGGGAGCGGAGGCCTCAATCATGGCGGAAGGTGAAAGGCACATCTTACTTCGCAGCAGGCAAGAGAGAGAATGAGAATCAAGCGAAACGGGTTTCTCCTTGTCAAACCATCAGATCTTGTGAGACTCATTCAATATCACGAGAACAGCGCAGCAAAGGCCTGCACCCATAATTCAATCATATCCCACCAGGTTCCTCCTACAACATGTGGGAATTGTGGGTGTTACAATTCAAGATGAGACTTGGGTGAGGACACAGCCAAATCATATCAGCATCTAAGGCACTGACTGTTAGTATTCTCCATATCTCTCTGATTATATTATTCCTTTTTCCCCCCATGAAACTACTGATAAGATGTACAACAGAAAATGACTCTGCTTAATGGAGAATTGCTTAAGAAAATAAACAAGTGATCCATAAATGAGGTGTAGAAAATTAATCTAGATTAGAATGCTATATATATTGCTACTATGTTGGCATCAACTGCTAGATAAATTCTCTCCAGCCAAGTGGTTCTATCTGCTATTTTGTTAATTTCTGGACAAGAAAGTAGTTGGATAATTTGACATATTCAACTCAGTATCTAATCTAAATCTGAATCTATAATTTTCTATCTTTTTTTCCATAAGGTCAAAGAAACTCACAGAGTTTGAACTACGTGTGTATTATCTTTGCATGAGAATAGATGCTGTCCATAAATAATTACATATTATGGCTGTATATTCTAATATTTTAAACCTCAGCTACTTTATTAATATGGCATCATGAATTTAATGTCCTGTCATATACCTCTAAAGTTTTCATTTTACTAAATCTACGTAAAATTCAGACAAGACATAGAGTAATTATGTTGTGGATTTCTTAATCATTTTTAATGATTTTTAAATGAATGCATGAAGTTCAGAAGTTCCATAATTGAATAAAAATTCATTTTTTGAGATTACATCTGAAATATAAAATACTTATTTTGAAAACAATTCAGTTGAGTATTTTGAGAATAAAATATTAATTAAAAATTTTGTCTTGTAGTTTTAAAATGTTTTCCTATATTATTAAATTATTTAATTGTCTTTTTTTTTTTTTTTTTGAGATGGAGTCTCGCACTGTTGCCCAGGCTGGAGTGCAGTGGCACCATCTCAGCTCACTGCAACCTCCACCTCCTGGGTTCAATCAATTCTTCTGCCTCAGCCTCCTGAGTAGCTGGGACAACAGGCGTCTGCCACCACATTCAGCTAATTTTTTGTATTTTTAGTAGAGATGGGGTTTCACCATGTTGGCCAGGCTGGTCTCAAACTCCTGACCTCATGATTCACCCACCTCGGCCTCCCAAACTGCTGGTATTACAGGTGTGAGCCACCACACCCAGCCCTAATTATGTTAATGAATTAATATGATTTCCAATATATACTTATTTAATAATAGTTATATTAAGATGTATTAGGATATCTGAAATGTAAGCTGTTTATTACATTAATTAAAACTCATTTTCATATTAAATTTTTTTTGTAGAGGCTAAAGGATCTCAGCACAAGATAATTCAAAGATATGTTACATTGATAATTTCATAGTTACATCTATATCTTTTTATAAAAAAAAAAACCATATTGAGTTACCCTGGATGGTTCAAAGATCTGAACTATATTGTGCTTTTTACAAATATATCAATTTAAAGATTAGGAGGCTTTCCTCATAAAAAAATAAGATCATAATGTGAACAAGGATGTTTTATACTAAAATGTTTTTTAGAGTTTATCATTATTTTTTGAATCATGTAAATATTCATACCATATTTTCACTTTAGGAGGAAAAGTTGAATGTGGAGATGAATAGAAAGACTATATATTTGATAGGATGATACCAATAGTACAAATGTCACATTACTCTATGCTCAAGTATTAGCTATGTTCAGGCTTTAACTCAAAGAAAAAAATAAATTTAGAAATATATATCCTTTAAACTGCTTTAACTTAGCTAATAATTAGTAACTCAAAAAAAAAATCAAGAACAGCAATCAAAAGCATAAGAGGGGAAAAGAATCTTTGAAAGAGTAATAGCATAAACAGAAAGAATCTACATATTAGTCTGAATCTCCACCTGACACTGTTAACCTTCTCCAGTCTAAGTTCTGAAATTAATTTTAAAGTCCTTTTTGGTTGTTTCCTTATCACAGCACCTAACATAATACAGTGTGTACAGAAGTCATTAAAAATATACTTAATAGAGAACTCACACTTTCTAGAACAATGGCCACAATATTTAATCTGTATTAAAATTGACTTCACACCAACAGATGTTTTATAAAAATTCATTTCTGGGGCAAAGTATATGGATTACCTGCTGTTAATAAAGTTTGTTAAGGAAAAAATACAGAAATGCATGTGCCTGTTACTAATAAAAAAATTATTCAATGTTTATTACCAAAATCCAATTAATACTTTGGTAAGTGAAACAACAATGAATTGTTTTCTTTTGGCAGAGCAAAAGAAAAAGAAATTTACTAGTCTAAATGTTGCATTTTAAAACACTCTAATAAATTCTCAGATTTTCCTAAAACATTAAAGCATTAATTTGTATTTATTTCATTTATCAACAGTCTAACATGAAATTCAATCTTTGTCCAAAGTACATACTATGCAAGTCTAAATTTCAGGGCTGGTGGGGGCAGTTGTCAAGGGTTGTATCCATTTAACCACCTTGACATTTGCTGAATACAAAGTTTGACTTTTTTCTTCCTTTACACATAATTCTCAGATGTGTGGCGGAAATGAAGGAGAAAGGTAGCATTTAAAAGTTAACTGGAATAGAAAGGAAAAAATATTTTTCACTTACGAAAAACAGCACCAATAATTATTCAATGAATTTGGAAATCAACTCCAGCAGAGAAGTATATGAGATTCCTGCTGATATTGGTCATCTGAGAAATAATGATTTATTGCTGTTTGGTATATGCTTACTTATGTGAATACAATTTTCCACTGTGGAATCAAAATAAAATAAGCGTTCCAATGGCTTGCAAGATTTCTTCAAAGAGATGAAGAGAAACAAATTGGGCACTAATGAATGCATTTAGCAAAGCTGATTCACTCTGTAACTGTGAAGTGTACAACAAGCAGAAGAAAAATATGCAGTGGGGTTACCTTAACCGGTTTTTATTTTTCCGGTATGGAGAAGAAATGATAAAGGCTATATCTATGGAAATGATCATTTAGAGTAACATCAGAAAACATTGCTTTTCAATCTTTTGCTGCCTCACGCTGAAAAACTCAAATGCTGGTAATTCAGATTTAAATAGGAGTTCATGTCAATGATGAGCTGTTTTATGGACATAAACCACTCACTGTGCTTTCCTAGATTGGGAATCTCTCCTAAAAATCTGTGGTGTCAAGTAGGTGATTGACCAGGGGTAAGAGTTTGTTTCCAGGGGAGTTTTTACTGCATTAGAATTTAACTTCCATATATTTTCCTCTTATCTTGACCATTATTTTTCTCAAGTGTAGATATACACTTAAAATTCCAGTTTACAGAAAGCATTGAACTTCCATACATATATATGTGTGTGTGTATATATATATATATATGTGTGTGTATATATATATATATATGTGTGTGTATATATATATATGTGTGTATATATATATATATATATATATACACACACACACACACCCACCTTGGAATCATGAGCTAAATGTAAAATCATAAAATCATAATGATTCTCACTGTAAATACATAAATGATTAAAATTCCTATTTTATTCATATGACACAGTCATGAAAATATTATTTGCAGGTATTCTGTATAAACAGAATGCCTTTTTAAAAAACAGTGGGTGGTAGGAAAAACAAGTTTATCTTGTCATTCCTAAGTTATGATTAAAATATACATGATACATAAATTGATAAATGTCTGTGGTTGTGTATATAGATAGACATAGATAGTTAAGTATAAACATATATTTCAAGATTGAATGCAATCTATTTTGTAGAAAACATTAGCTAGGCAAAGAGAAAGGAGAGATATAATAGTGTAATGCAAAACAACTGTCTTAAATTTCCTTTCATTCAAACTTTTCCCGGATCTTGGTTGTTAGGAAGCACTCTCATTTTTAAATAATTTTCTTCACTTTCTATCAAAGATTTTGTTTTTTTTTTTGAGACTGAGTCTCGCTCTGTCACCCAGGCTGGAGTACAGTGGCCGGATCTCAGCTCACTGCAAGCTCCGCCTCCCGGGTTCACGCCATTCTCCTGCCTCAGCCTCCCAAGTAGCTGGGACTACAGGCGCCCGCCACCACGCCCGGCTAATTTTTTTATATTTTTAGTAGAGATGGGGTTTCACTGTGTTAGCCGGGATGGTCTCGATCTCCTGACCTCGTGATCTTTCCGTCTCGGCCTCCCAAAGTGCTGGGATTACAGGCATGAGCCACCGTACCTGGCTCTATCAAAGATTTTTAAGGTTTTTCCCCTTGATATCCAAATCACTTGGGATACACTTTTGTCCCAGGTTTAACATTCTAAAAATATTTTTCCTGCTTTCTTTGCTATCAATCTAAATATGGGGGAACTAACCTAAAACATTTTATAATTCTCTTCTGAAAATATCTTTCTTTTTCACAGGCTGATATTAACCAAGCAATGAAATAAGGTACATCATTTTATTCCGTACGTAATGGTTCAGATAAAAAGAAATTAGTAACTGTCTTAATGACCTACAATCTAAATGTTATGCCCTCACTATGAAAATTTCATAGTAATATTATAGCTAGGCTAACAATAACGCTACATAGATCATTTGTCCTATATTCAAAGGTTTAAATTCTTTCTTTATGTACTCTTTAGCTTCGAGACTCCCCAAATAGGAGGGAAGATTACCAGCCATTCAACTAGATATTTCGAATCATTAAAATTCTTGGATTTTTCAGGTTCCATTAAGTGATTGGCTTGCATAGAAACATTGGAAATATGACATAGCAGTAGATTACCTATTTCTGTTTTCTACTCCCTGTACCCTTGAAAATTGTGGAGCAAATTATCTGCTAGGTGTTGTTTGGCTCTGACATTTGTAGGCAGAATGAATGATTTTTGGATTAGAAATGTTGTTATTAGAAGAAACTTTTTGAGAGCTGTCACAGTAGAGTTTAACGGATATGTTATTAATGGGAAAAATGTCCATTTTCAAAACCCCTAAAGCCCAAACCTGTTTTGGGATTCTGTTTGTTTGTTTTGATTTTTGCTGCTAGGGCAGCCCCATGGGGCCCCTTAATAGGCTGCACCACCTCCCATACTCTCTGGCTATTCTAGTGGTGATGGCACTTCCAGCGGAGAATAGCTAAAATTAACAGACAGCAAACCAGACCCCCTGCCATCTCCAGAAAGCCAAATGCCAGGAATCTCAGAGAAAATTGTCAAAAAATTTCAGATATTCAGGGAGAGGAGGAGAGCACAAAATAAACTAATGAATGGCCCAGACTGGAGAACCAAGGGGACTCTTAAGAAAAACCTAAACGAATACTTCCGTCTGTTGAATGCTTATGGTGGACAAAGCACATTATGTTGATTATTTTATGTAATCTCTACCGTATGAGTTATGATTGATTGTGATGGCCATTTTACAGATAATAAAACTGAGGTTTAGGGAGGTAAGTGGCAGAGTCAGGATTCAATCTTGGCTCTGAAAATACATTCAAATACTATGTATTTACATACATAATTATTTTTTAATGTAAAGTATATCACATTATTCCCCTCCACACAAACCTCTCCAATGGTTTCTCTGCAACTTAAAATAAAATCAAAACTCCTTAGAGATCATAGCCTCAGATGATTTTGCCCCTGTACTCTCCCCACCAGTCTAATCTTTTCTGCCCTCCATCTCAGCCACTCATTCCATTCCTTCTACCAGCACTCCACATTCATTCTTCTCAGGACATTTGGTCATGCTATCTTCTCTGAGGTTTCCTTGTGGCTATCTGCTTTTTGTAAGTCTACTCTCAGCTTACATGATGTATTTTAAGAGAGAGTTTCCCCCTGTAATCCCAGCACTTTGGGAGGCTGAGGAGGGTGGATCACCTGAGGTCAGGAGTTTGAGACTAGCCTGGCCAACATGGTGAAACTCTGTTTCTACTAAAAATATAAAAACTAGCCTGACGTGGTGGTGCACACCTGTAATCCCAGCTACTCAGGAGGCCGAAGCAGAAGAATTGCTTGAATCCAGGAGGCGGAAGTTGCATTGAGTCGAGATTGCATCACCGCACTCCAGCCTGGACAGAGCGAGACTCCATCTCAAAAAACAAACAAACAAAAAGAAACAAAGAAAGAAAAAAAAGAATTTCCCTGACCTTCCCGAAGACCTCCACGGCTCTCCCCACAAGTTATATTTTATTTTCTATTCTGGTGTCTTCACTTGTGATTTTTGTCTTGTTCATTTTCAGGCTCCCCCCACTCCCGAATTACATTCCATGAACACAGGGACTGGCTTGTTTACACCGATGTCTGCAGTACCTGTAGCGGGGCCTGGCACAGAAGAGATGTGCAGTAAGTAATTTTGGATGGATTAATTTAGTCCTCACAACAACCTTTTGAGAAACATAGGAGGCAAGCTTACAAATGAATTCTCTGCTACTCAAACCACAGAGCTTGCTGCATGGAGAGGAACAATTAAAACAAACCCAGAGGCAAAATCATGACCACTTTTCTATAAACTGATGCTAGACCCTCATCCCTGCCAGAAGTTGTCTTAATGAGAGGCATTGATTTTGAAGAGAAAATGGCTCATTGCAAAGCAGGTAAAACTATGAGAAAGCTTTAAAAGATATTTATATCATAGGATTCCATTCAAAAATTCCATTTATAAATTTGCCAGGAGAGAGAGAAAAAAAAAAACCCACACATACGTGTATAAAAATACTTTGTGGGAATGCAGAAAGGGATGGGTTTAACACTTAAAGGACATTAGGATGTTACGGATGAAGAAGGACATTATTTTTAATAGTGATGGAACATGTTCTCAATGAACTACCATGAGCTTCAAGCAGCCTCAAAAGAACAAAACATGAAAACATTCTTGCGTGAGGCCCTGACCACTGTTAAGAAAGAGGAGAAATACATTCTTTTCTATGCACTGAGCTCGGCCTCGATTGAACAATTATTCAAGGTGGATATCATTTATAAAAGCAACCTGGGATATAGAAAATGCGTTTTTTTTTTCATTGTTCAGAGTTTTATACTAAAACAAGGCTACTCAATTTTAAGATAAGATCAAATACATCCTTTAAGCCTTCAGTATGACACACTGTAAAAGCATTGCAGGCAAATTAATCATTTTACTTTTTGCAAAGGCACATGTGAAATTTCAAATTCTTTTTTCTCAATTTCAAAACTTTGAAGTAGTCAAATTTGAATGAGCATATACAAAGTAAAAAAGGAAGAAAGAGGCTTGCAGTTTTACTAGCACGTTTTAGGTATACCATAAATGAATGCTGCTGATTAATAACGTATTTGAAGACCAAAATGTTTTTTAAAAAACACAATAACATTATTTAAGAATTTCAATAATCTGTAGTTTTCAAAAACAAAATTTACCTAACTAAAAATTGGTTGTATTTATTCAAAGGATAGGGTTACTGAGGCACTTAAACTTTATTGTTTTAGAAGCAATTTAGATTCATTTCCTACTAATCATTTCAATGTAGCCGTAATAGTAAGAGTAATAATTGATTTTTAAAAACACTCATGTATCTATTGAGGAGGCAGCATGATCTCTGTATCTATAGTATTTTCCCTTTTATAGAAAGAAAACATTCATTTTAAATTGAGATAGTAAAAGACTTGCATAAATTAATAGTAACAGATAAAAAACGGAGGAAACAGAGAAAATTCTAAATTAGTGAACCTGAATGGAAAAATACACTAGAATACCAGATGATGACACCAGGAATTATTACTGTTGCCTGCCTTCCTTTCTTCCTTCCTTCCTTTCTTCCTTCCTTCCTTTCCTTCCTTCCTTTCCTTCCTTCCTTCCGTCCTTCCTTCCTTCTTTCCCTTTCTTCCTTCCTTCCTTTCCCTCCCTCCCTTCCTTCCTTCCTTCCTTCCTTCCTTCCTTCCTTCCTTCCTTCCTTCCTTCCTTCCTTCCTTCCTTCCTTCCTTCCTTCCCCTCCCTCCCTCCCTCCCTCCCTCTCTCCCTTCCTCCCTTCCTCCCTTCCTCTCTTCCTTTTTTTTCCCTGAGATGTTTCACTCTTGACACCCAGGCCAGAGTGCAGTGGTGCGATCTTGGCTCACTGGAATATCCACCTCCTGGGTTCAAACAATTCTGCTGCCTCAGCCTCCCAAGTAGCTGGAATTACAGGTGCCCACCACTATGCCCAGCTAATTTTTGTATTATTAGTAAAGATGGGGTTTCACCATGTTGGCCAGGCTGGTCTCGAACCCCTGACCTCAGGTGATCCACTACCTCGGCCTCTCAAAGTGTTGGGATTACAGCCGTGAGCCACCGTGCCCGGCCCTTCTGTTTCTTTTGGTTGTTTTGTCTTTCTCTTTTTCTTTCTCTTTCTTTCTCCCTCCCTCTCTTCCTTCCCCATTTCTTTCATCCTTTTCTTTTTCTTTTTCTTTGAAAATAAAAACTGAACACACGAAGGCATCCTGACCACATGTTGTTCTTTCACCACTGCCATGTTGCTCACAGTGCCCCAGCTGGGAAATGACATCTAGAGCACATCTGTCCTTGTAGTTTTTATTCTAGGATCTTGAAAGGACAAGCTATTTATGTGACTCATGGAGGTTTTTGTAGTGAAAATAATGTTTTAGATGATCAATTTTGTATTGAAAAAAAAATGTACAGCATATGTTGTTGATTTTTTTTTTCTTCTAGAATTCACCTTGCTGCTAGCCTTCCAAATTCTTGATAAACATTCACTGATAAACACTCAAAGTAAACACAAGTATGATGAAGAAATAGCTCAAATTTTATCAACTGCCCACATTTGGATAGATCTGACAGATCGGTTCAGTTAATTACCAAATTAGTGAACTACAAAATGGATCCCAATCACACCAAAACAGTTAAGAAAGAAGCAGTGAAATGGAAGCATTAACAAAATGCTTAAATCTAGTTTGTTTTTTTTAAAGGCAAGGTGTCACTACATTGCCCAGGTTGGTCTCAAACACTTGGGCTCAAGCAATCCTCCCACCTCTGTAAGAATTAAAGAAAGAGGAAAGAAACATGAAAGGTGGCTTGACAACCAAGGACAGGTTTATTTTAGAGAAAACAAACCCGAGAGGGGCAGCCTCCTGAACAGCTGGGACTACATGCATGCACTATCACTCCTGGCAAGGTATTTTTTAATAAAACTTTTTTAAGACTATTTTTTAAAATACTATTGTGAACAGAAGTGCACATATTTGAAGAGATGTTACAGTGCCATTTTATACTGCATGACTCATATTAGAATTCAAGAAAAATATACATTTAAAAAACTTTTAAAATTTATTTTTAATTAGAATTTCAAAGAGAGATTGACTGCAGCATGCTCCTCTGTGGCTTGGTGTCTGGGGTCAGTGTCAGATCCAAGGGAGTCCTGGTTCTTAGGTTTATTTTAAAGCCGATTTCATTCCCAATAACAACGATGAGGAGGGTGGCAGGATATGAGAAGAATGAATGTGATATACACAAAAACCCTTACTCACAAAATATTCCCAGTTCCTTCAATTGACCCTAATTTAAAAATAAATCACACTATAATGAATAACAGCAAAAGTAATGCTAAAGACAGTACTACCAGCAATAATAATAAGTGATTGAGCACTCACTGTCAGGCACTCTGCTAAATACTTAACAGGGATAATCTCAATTTTCACAACAGCCCTATGAAATAGGTGTCATCATCTTCATCATCATCATCATTATCATCAGCATTGTTATTTTAGAGCTGAAGAAACTGAGACACAGAGCGATTAAGTAATTTCCCATGTTCATACAGTTATTAAACTGTAGAATTAAGGACCAGTAGGATATTATATCTTGTGTATTTTATCTTATTTCTACATAAAATGCACAAATTCTCAGGAAGATAATTGAAAAGCATCTAAGAGGAAAATACAAGAATGCATATCAAATATCAAAAGCTGTATGTTTGATTAAAGAGAGAGATTAAAATTTAGAAATTGAAATATGCATTTAGATAGTACCTGGCATGTAGTAAGCCCTCACTGAGTGCTATTTGTTATCACAAACTCATTTAATCCCCAAGGCCATCCTAGGAGCTGGGTGTTATCTCCACACTTACAGACCAAGGTGCCAGAAGGTCAAGACATTTGTTGACCTCAGAGTTCAAGCTCTTACCAGCATGCTCTCTTGCCTCTCAGAAGACCAATTCGCAATTTTTCTTCCAGTTTATTGGATTATTTCCTTTGATTTATCAGTCACAAGAATTGCAGTTTTATACTACCCTCATCTGTCTTGGGAGGAGTTAAGTGGTATTTAGAAATAACTCATAGATACTTGGAACTCTCATATTTACATTTGCAACACTTACAAATAAATTTTTCAAACTGGAAAGCAGGTACTATAACCAAACATATAAAGCCATCTATATTCCACTTGGACATTAACATGAAATTGCACTGTGCAAAACCTTATGATAACTGCATTTCATTGGCAAATATTTATTGCATTTGTGATATACTTATAATAAAACAGCTTAATCCATCATTTCAACTGATATGGATGCACGATTTTTGCTGTAGATTATGATACTTCCTTTATGAAACATTATAACTCCCAGAGCTGAGCGAATGAGGTTAGAAAAAACCCCAAACCTGCAAGAATAATATTTTCAATGATTTTGGAATAAGTAATGTGCTAACAAGTGCACAAACCTTCATGCTCCAAGCTGAACAGAAGATTTTTTTTTTTACGTAAAATACCAATTTCATATAATCAAAACATGACTTTCACAAAACAAGATGTAATTTTACATTTCTGGGGGGAATATTAAGAGCCTTTAAAAGATGTCTACTTTAATTGTATTGAGAGGTTAAGCATTCTTCAGGAATTGTTCTCCCATAATAACTATCTGGATAGAATTCTGATCACAACAATTAAAAATAAAAGTGATGAGATTGCAGTGAAATTATTATCCTTTTAAATATTGGGAACCATTTAATAACCTTAGTTTTATTATAAAATGGAAATCTGAGCAGAGTTTCTTCCAGAGTGTCTTGAGGTGGCTATTTTCTAACATTGATATGATTTCTGAAGATGAATAAATAGCAGGCCAAGCCCTGAAAAACCTCACAATTTCTGAGTGTGTGTGTGTGCGCAGAATAGGGTTGGGGGGTGCTGGAATATATTTAACTTATTTAAAGTACTCTGGGGCTGCTGCAGGAAGGAACTGATTTATTCTGCCTAGGGAAGCGGGCCGGAAGAATGACTGAGAGAACAAGACAATTGTATAGGTCCTTGAAGGACGTAGGGTGGGGCGTGATAGGTCAACACATTCAAGGGCATGTGAAATAAAAAAACAAAAACCCATAATAGAAAATTAGTGGATTTGGGGCCAAAGACAGGTATTTCTGCTGGGACAGAGGCAGAGAAGCAGATTTTTAAAAGAAATATTTTCAGTTGACAATTTATAACCACACAAAGGATTTGTACTAAAGAGATAATCTGGGGCACTACAAAGTACATGGGATTTGGGACAGCTAACATTAGCGCAGGACATTTAAGGGGTTGAGGAGGTTGCTTCGCCGTGGTCCACGGTCTCTGGCGGGAAGAAAGGTGAAAATGGATGCCCCACCTGAGAATCATAAAATAGTTACCTATGAATTTCAGAACACTTGATATTGAACTTCATTTATGGCTGAGGGTGAATAAAAATGATTCCAGAATTGATAACATAAAGCAAAGTACATCCTAGAGATAGATGTGTCTTGTTTTCTCAGTATAATGCTTAAAGAAGACCTGGGCTATTGTTTTCCAGGGTGCACAACATGGGAAATGGTTCAGTGGGGAAGAAGAGCAAACATTTAAGGACAATTATTAAAAGGGGAATTATTTACTTTGTAATGTATCAAGGAGGCATTTTTAACTCTAGGCACATCAATCCTTCAATGTCTCTTTCCCTAATTTGCATAAACACTATAATTGACAGCTTATTAACAGTTCATTAAGAACACTAAAACCTGGTGATAAACAACAGCCTGCCAACAGCACAGTGGACAGAATATCTAGCCATGCATTTTATCCACCTCAGAAGTCAACCCAGTTTACCAACAGTAAGTCCAAAAGGTGGCTTTGCTCATCGATATTCTCATACTGACAAGCGCTCAAACATGGCGCTGCAAAGCCCTCATTAAGCGCCGATTAGCAGTTAATCTGTCTTTCAGCTAGCTAACTTTGCAGAATAAATGTACCCATGACCCCTAAAAATGCTACAATAATTTTATTTAAATAATTGCAAGTCTTAGGAACACCTCTACATCACAAAAAGAAAATGAAAAAATAAAAGAGAATGGCCGACACTAACAATCTGTATTTTTTGTTCATCGCTAAAAAATAAAGGTACTGTATCAAGTCTCATGGGTGGCTTTTTCTTCTTATTCCAAAACGGAACATTTTCATGATTGCAGTTTGAAATATGCTGTACAGGAGTCAACGTTGCACAACATGGACAAAACTATTTGTGTTTTCCTGGTAAGAGTGCATCATAAAACTACTGGATGTTGTCTTTCCTTATCTTTGGATGAAAGCCTGATTATAAGCTCATTTCAGTTGAACAAATCTTTCTAGACTTCCTGCTGAGCAGGGCATTTAAACTTTCAAGCAGAGAGGTCTTCATTTTCTGTACCCTGAGAGTGTATGCTCCTTGCAGCTCTGGCATCAGGATTCAGAAGAAAGCATTGGGATGCACGGGAGTATCTTACGTTAAGGGATTACACACTCCACTTTGCATTTTTCTTTTGGAAATAGACATCAAATAGACTATTGCTAACAGTGGCATGCATCTTATTAACTCTCAATTCTCCTTACCTGAAGTTGTCTTCTTGCAGGGAAGGGAAATGTAAAATAAACATAAAAATCATTCTAGAGAATACTCTGAGATGAACAGAGAGGCTGCCTGATAAATTATTGCTGCAAAGCTCTTTTGCAAAATAAGATATCAAGAGTTGAAAATTCCTTAAAACATTAGGTATGTATCTTTTCACCTATTAGCTTTGGGCCATTGAAGTTCCTAATGGCTCACAGCTTAGGTCGTGGATATGTTGATCTACGTGAATAACTAGAACTCCTAGGATGCTGATTGGAGAAAATGAGAAATTATTCTGTTGAACTGAATATTGTGGACTTCTGAAGTATTTTGAACATTGTAAAATTCCTAGCCACATTATATTTCGGTTAAGATATGAGGTTACATCCTACTGAAACAGAATAACTGTGCTACTTGTCAAACTACCATCACCACGATTACAATTGTCAAACAAATATGACATTTACTTTTAAAAGTCATAAATATAACCTATTAATGGAGAGGGTAGAGATAACATTCTTAAGAATACTACCGACTGGGCACGGTGGCTCACACCTGTAATCCCAGCAGTTTGGGAGGTCGAGGTAGGTGGATCACGAGGTCAGGAATTCAAGACCAATCTGGCCAAGATGGTGAAACCCCGTCTCTACTAAAAATACAAATATTAGCTGGGCATGGTGGTGGGCAACTGTAATCCCAGCTACTTGGGAGGCTGAGGCAGAGAATTGTTAGAACCTGGGAGACAGAGGTTGCAGTGAGCCAAGATCATACCATTGTACTCCAGCCTGGGTGACAGATTGAGACTCCATCTGAAAACAAAACAAAACAAAACAAAACAAAACAGAATACTACCAAGAGAATAGCGTGATAAGGAATTTTGTATATAATAACTCATGCTATAGTCACAGGAATCTTATGCAGTAGATGTTCCTATTATCTATTTTATAGGTAAGGAGGCTGAGGTTTATTGTGAACTGTCTAGGAGTCCACAGGGCTAATGGACATGGAAGAACCATCTTAAATCCAGTTTATTAGTCTCCAACGTCCACACTCTGTCCTGCTACATTAAAATGCCCATGGAATATATCTCCACATATTCACTGGAGCTCTCACTAGAAGTTCAAAGAGGAGGGCCACTTGTTGAGCGGAAGCTTGGCTCTCTTTAAACACCCCAGGGACAACACCCATGCCAAGGCTGGTCTGATCTCTAGTTAAATGGAGCTCTAATAGGCACTTAATTTAAGTTAGCTGATTGACTGAGGACAAGGTTAACGTGTGTACACTGGAAATGTTAATTTCAATATAAGTGACTACTCTGTCAGAACAATGCTTTGCAAAACAACCATTAATATTCAAATATAATTATCTTTATTGCTATTGTCAGAAAAACAACACTGAGTAACATGGATCAGTGGCCTAAGTCAGACTAATATTTCTTTTGAGATGTCAACAATGTGGAGTTTTTGTTCCATGTGAGGTTAATTAGCAAATACTCTTTAAGTTTTAGCATAGACATATTACTGTTTAACCACGACCCCAAAACACCTTTACAATTTCATAAGCCTTTCCCAATTCTTACTATGCTGGTGCCTCCAATTCCAAATGTTAAAGTCCTCTTGTCTCTGATTAATTTAGTTTAGTCTTGTACTTCAAAAATATGTGTCCACATTTTTACTATGGTCTTTAAATAACAATTTAATTCATTCCTTGCTTCACTCATTTCTTTATGCAGCAAATATTTTGAGTGTGTGCAACATATCAGGCTTAGTTCTAAGTATATTAGTAAACAAAACAAAGACGCCTGCCACCCTGGAACTAATATTACAGTAGGGAGAGGGTGATAATAAGAAGAAATTGTGATAAGGGAGTAAATTCTGTAGCAGAGAATGATGGTACTCTCGGAAAAAGACAGGGGTTATCCTGCTAAAACAGGGAGGGGAAGGGAGTTGCAAGTTTACACAATGGTCAGGGTGGGCCTTGTTGAGAAGGTGACATCTGAACCTGAAGGAGACAGCATTAGACATGAAAATATGTGAAGCAGAACATTTCAGGCAAGAAGAATACTAAGTGCAAATTTCCCTAAATTGGAAGTGGGATTGGCTTATTCAGAGACTGCATGGCTGGAAGCGAGTGAGTGAGAGGAATACTGGTAGGAGGTGAGGTTGTAGAATTTCCAGGGCTCCCCTGCTGCAGAGTGTAAAGCCCACTCCACTCCACTCCACTCGCCATCATACTTATTGCCAGCTATACATGTCCTCACTCACAGTACAGTAGAGAGGCCACCATGCTTCCCTATTCATATTAAGCAACTGGTCCGCAGGAATTTTGGTGACCCTTTGCAATGTATAAAACTCTATACCTGTTTACATCTTTTCCTTTTGCCTTATTTTCTTCTATTATTTTAATTACTATTCTTACTTCAAAGTTCAACTTAATTCTAACTGCGTTTATGCCAAATAAATTCGCATTGAAATGTTAGAATCATGCTCTCTGCTGCTGCAAAATCCTGGAATGCTTACTATATTGGTGGAACTTGCTCACTATTGCAAGTCCCCTCTTATTACTTACACTTTGCCTTTGAACCTGATTTTAGTTCAAATGAGGACTGAGGTTTCCCTTTATAGATAATCTTAGTCTCATAACATAGGTATATTTATTCTTGGCTTACTGCAGAGAAGTTGCATTACTCATTTAAAAACACAGAGAAAGTGATGAGTAAATCCAGAATTGTAACTTAGGTCTGTGGTCTGTCTGACTCTAGAATGGATGTACTTTTCATAGTGTTAGTCAGGGGATGTGTTGAAAATATATTATGTAACTTTCAAATGGCCATCTCTTTGTTTCAGTCATTCTGACCGAGCAGGGCTTTTCAGAAGCCTAAGTGAAATTGGAAAAGATGCTGATGAAATTCTGTCATTCTAAATACCCATTTACCCAACCATCTCATATATATACATATATATATATATGTGTGTGTGTGTGTGTGTGTGTGTATATATATATATATATATATATTTACTTTGAGATGATGTCTCACTCTTTCACTCAGGCTGGAGTGCAGTGGCATGATCTTGGCTCACTGCAACCTCCGCCTCCCAGGCTCAGCGATTCTCCTGCTTCAGCCTCCCAAGTAGCAGGGATTACAGGTGTGAGCCACCAGGCCCATCTAATTTTTGTATTTTTAGTAGAGGCGGGATTTCACCAGGTTGGCCAGGCTGGTCTTGAACTTCTGACTTCAAGTGATCTGCCCATCTCTGCCTCCCAAAGTTCTGGAATTACAGGCATGAGCCACCTTACCTGGCCTATCAACATATTTAAATAATTATCTATCTATCTATCTATCTATCTATCTATCTATCTATCTATCTATCTATCTATCATCTATCTACATATGTTTTCATGTGTATATATATAGTATATTTTATAATATAAAACATATATGTAAATATATGTATAATTTTAAGTTTAGGTTGCTTAGTATAGTTATCTATTTTAGTCAAATTATGTAATTTCTCAATATGCTTTTATTAGATGATAATGTTTAAACTATCTTGAAGCAATCATAATTTTTTAAGTGACACAGGCACACTTATATATATGATAATGATTTGTATTTATTCTTGATGTCAAGGGATAGGCTGTAATTTCGCCACCTCAACCCACATCACTAATTGCTTTTACCAATGTTGATTTCCCCATCCTTGGCTTTTCGAACTGTAATGAAACAAACCATAAGAATAATGAACTCTTCCTTCTCCCAGCAAACACAGGCTTGATATTTTTTATGGAACAAAATGTTACAAAAATAAATGTAAAGATTGAATCTAATATTAATCACGTAAGGTTTTAAAAGTATGCAAATCTCCATATCTTCCTGTTGGTCACAGATTCTTTATTGTTTATGTCCTGTTCATTGTTCTGGCTACTGCTATATGGTCAGGAGCATGTTTGCAAAACTTAGCTTTTCTCAAGTTTCATAGTAGAAGACAATCTAATTTTCCTGTGATTTACCAAATGAAAATATTAAAATATAATATTGCAACAAAGTCACCCTGACAAAGTGGAACAATTAGGAAGTTGAATGTCCACCTTCATCAGGGACTGTAAGTCCAAAGTATTGTATTGAAGAATGGAAAACATTTTGATTCTATACATTTCTCCAAAGAAGTTTGTTTGTTTAGTTTTTGCTTTTCTTTTTTTTTTTTTTGAGACGGAATTTCACTCTTGTTGCAATGGTGCAGCCTTGGCTCACCTCAACCTCCGCCTCAGAGGTTCAAGCAATTCTCCCGCCTCAGCCTCCCAAGTAGCTGGGATTACAGGCATGCGCCACCACGCCCGGCTAATTTTATATTTTTAGGAGAGATAGGGTTTCATCATGTTGGTCAGGCTGTTCTCAAACTCCTGACCTCAGGTGATCTGGCCACCTTGGCCTCCCAAAGTGCTGGGATTACAGGCGTGAGCCACTACGCCTGGCTCTCCAAAGCAGTTTAATTTGATTGTGGTCTAGGTGAGGATGTACATGTACAAGCACAAATATTAAGTGACACATTATTCAGTGCAAATTAATGCAGTAAAACAAATATGAAAATGCCAAATGAAAGGTGGGGTCAGTCTCCAAATGTGCACAAAGGGGAGGAGGAACACAAATTATCAGAAAGATGAATATTGAATGCAAATTCACACCAGGGGAACAGCAACACAACCACATGTAGCCAGGGTGCCTGTGTTGCATGGTAGTTGATGGTATCACTACAAAGTCAGACAGACCTACTTTTGGGCCCTGGCTCTTCCTCTTACACCTTCACTTTGGTGGGCAAGTTGTTTCACACCTCTGTTTCTTTGACTATAAAAAGGGAATCACACCACTTACCACGTAGGAATGCCATGATGCTTAAACTAGATAATGTATGGAAAGCACTTAGCACAGTACCTGGCACAAAAATTTATAAATTACAATTATAATTAGCCAACTATGTGTGCTAGGGAAAGGGTAAGAGAGAGGAGAGAAAAAGCACATAAGTTCTGTAGGCTGGAATAAGAATAAGCAAAAGGCCTCATGTCACATGGAGGAAATATGAGGGGCTATAATAAAAATTTAAGAGATCCATCTGGCAATTCAGTATATATAGGTTCTACTGGTCTGGGAAGATATGGCAGAGAGATGGACTAAGAGGGGAGCATTGCACTCCAGGTATAGAATGATGGAAGGGGACAGGGATGGAGGCTGCAGAAACAGAAAAGAAGGGGTAATCTAAGAGACTGTGTTAGGAAGGTATCAGCAGGTGTTGGTGTTAAATTAGACTTGGAAGGTGAAAAAGGAGAGACAAAAATAACTCCCAGATAAGAGTATTAGTGAGCTGGAAGGATACAGAAATGCAGAAGTGATAGACACCCTTCTATTACCTTTGAAGTGAAATGTCCAACTACAGAACTACTGAAGAAGTGCTTCTAAATGTGTAATTCTGGATAATTAAGATTAGGGACATGGAGAAGGGGCTAAGACATCAATTAAGATCCTAAGACAATATTTGATTATAGATTCTCTTTGAAATGTTGACATCGAGTTATCAATGGATAAAACAATGACTACAACAACGGAACAGAAGAGAAGAGAAACGAAACAATCTATGCTCATAATCAAATTACAATCCCGTTTGAGAAATAAAAGCGATCGATTATACACAGAAAATTTCTATAGCCAGCTAAAAGAAAAAGAAGTAGTTTTCTGCATGAATCTTGTTTGGAGTTAGAATGTCAGTAAGCATGTTCATTGTACTACTGAATATTACTGTAGCCTGGTAATCATAAAATGAAAAAAACAAAAACAAAAACAGCAAGAGAGTAATTCTCATACAACAGTTGTACTGAGGTGACTTCACAGTTATACATGTTTTGGTAATTCTGCAATAAATTTGCCCTAATGTGGTGTCGTGCCAATATTTGCATTGCCAACTGCTGTCATCATAAGCCTTTTAGAGGCATCTGACAGTCCGTTTATCTTGCAAATACTTGCAAAACAAACAAACAAAAAGTAATGTTATATTTTAAGTTGCTTAAAAACTACTTGCAATTAGGAGCCCCGTATGTATTTAAATCAAAACAACCCCAGCAATGTTTTCAAGATTGCTGTAAATGCAGTACATGGATGAGAATGTACAGTATTCCATAACAAGGGAAATCGTGATACCAGATTGCATTTACTTTTATCTTACCCAAAGTAACATTATCTTCAGCAACCATAAAGTAACAGCACTATCATATAAATCTGTTTAAAGGAATTGGCACTGTTACAATAAAGGCCTCCACACACTGGTTTATTCCCTGAAAATCATCCAAATGCCATTGGCTAAGAACTGAGACTTTTGATTTCTTCCTGAATTGCCATGAAGCTCTCCCTTCACTCTTACGCACATATCCTTAAAACTATGTCAAAAGCAGGAACAAATTTCCTAACCCAAACTGAAAAGTCCTTGGCTCTCCAAATGACTATAAATTGCATGGCTAAGTACATATGGCCACAGGGCTGTCACAGTTACTTCTCCTGACAATTCATCATAGCATACTAATTCTATAATATCATTACTGTGTCTCTTCTCACTGTACTGATCCAGCCAGCTAATTTAATCAACTAATAATAGATTCAGAAATGGATGCAAGGGGCCCTAGCACTTCAAATTATATTACTAGAGATGTACCACTGCGAAGAGGATACATTCCTCACCATTCAACATAACCTCCAGAAGGTAGGTTTTCCCAGTAAGATGGGTGAGAATCCTGGTAAAGGTTTCAGTTGAAAAACTTCAACCATAGAATTTTTTCAAAATCAATACTTTTTTTGCTTCAACGATGTCAACAGAAGGAAAAATATCTAACTTACTTTTTAAGCACAGGGTTTACTGTGGATATTAATAAGACACAGGAAATTCAGAAGTTTTCATAAGAGTAGGAGAAATCAGAGTTCTATGATTAACTGCAAAGTAAGCCATTCAAGAATGGACAATTAATTTTATTAAATTTTAATCTTCTCTGCAAATGTCAATGATAATTAGAAAACATTATTCTTTAACATCACAGTCCATCTTGCATGTCATGAAGAGTAATAAGTTAATTTATTATGAAGGAAAAATAGCCTGAAAACATAATGCTAGAAAGTATACAACAGGTAAAATAAATGCTACAAATATGCATATATCATTTATTTGAATGTAAAGTTAAAGCTGTAGTAGTTGTTGCTTTTTTTTTTTTAAGAGCCACTTACTTGAAAGAATGATACAATTTCCTCCCAGCACCATTTCATGAAAAGGGACTTACCTATCTATCCTATAGTTGAAATGGTGATAGACAGAAACGTTTCTGTGGCAGACCTGTCAGCCAACTTTGCACCTAGATTTGCTTTGCGATTAACACTTCAGTGAGCGAATGCTGCTCTCTGAGTCCTGGCAAAATTCTTTACCTGTAGAGACTTGTGAGGAAAGAGAACCAACTTGCAAAGGAGCTTTTCTCACCAAAGTTTTGACGTTACCACCCACCTGACGGAAACGTATAATACAACAGGGCCCATTTAGTAAAATATTAACTCATGTACCAAGGTGATCTTTCCCAAGCAAATTATGCAAATTTGAATATCGGATTCTTCCACCAATTATTTTTTTCCACCAACAGGAAGGATGACTCTTGCTCCTCTGGATGAAGCAATGTTCCCAGAAGCCTGAAGATGAGTGATCTTTAACCAGCAGTGTGGATGCTGGAAATTGACCTAAGATAGGTTACATTTGATCAGTACCTCTTATTTCCCATTTAAATCATCTGTTAATGTTTCAAAATTGGAGACTTCATAGATAAATCTATATGTTTCACTTTTATTTCAAATCCCAAGATCTGATATTTTCATACACCCTAACACAACAATCAGATAGAGGAAGCTGAGAAGTGGGTATACTCTCTCTAGCGAACCAGGGCCCCTAATACCTCTATAAATCACACCATAAATCACCCTAAATCACGGCCCCCGTGTTAGCTTTTGTTTTTCACCTCATAACAGAACGAGTTTTATCCATTTTGCTATCTACATTACCTGGACATACCTACAGCTATTGACATTTCCTAATATTCCTTATTCCAATCAACTTTTTAAAGATCCTTCTACGGTAAAGATTTTTATAAAATATGTATTTACCATAAGATTATTGTTTCTTTTTAAAAGATGCTTTTAGGTTTTCTGAATATGGTAATTTTACAAGATCACTTCATGCACTTAGATCAACCTTAAATTTCCATGTGGAATTGCCTTTATCAGAAAATTTACAGTAAAATGTATTTCTACAAAAAATCAGTATCTACCCGGTATGAATCTTTCCTCTGTTAAAAGAGAAAATGAGAAAACTGTCATCGTGATAATGCTGCTGTATAGTTATTTTGAGAAACAAATATAAATTCAGTAAAATGTCCATCCAATGTGACCCTTTGCTAAATGTGATTCAAACCATGTTTGCCTAGCCTAAATACAAGGCATCTCCGTGAGCACTGTAATATAACAAAACAAATAATTTTCCTTTCATCAATATACAACAGCTTTGTTCATTATTGAGAAACGTTAGGTGGTAAAGTATTGAGTGCTATGCATTTTATGCTTAAATCAATGTACTGTCTTGCAGTTATGCCACCTAATGTGTTTTTAAGTCATCCGCTACAGAGATCAATGTGATTCTTATTTGATATTCAGTGTTAAGTTCAGCCTCATAAATTTAGAATTGCACTCTGTTATTTTGATGGTTATATATTAACCACGTACTGAAAGTTTTATGGTTTTATACTCAGCCTGGCTGTAAATCATACTGGTTCTATACGTAAAGCATAGGGTCTGGCTTGATTTTTATTGCTCTGCTCAGAAGGAAATGGATGGATGGCTGGATATTTGAGGGAGGTAAACCTACAATGTGTTTGGATAAATACCTCAGGTATGTGAGCATTAAAGGCATGGTTCAGAAAATTCAAATTAGACATCTCACTGCAACTGGCCTCGTAGGCATGGATAATAATGCAATAGCAAGGTGTCACAAATTGGCAATCTTTTATATTAGTACCCTCAGTGGCATGGGCTTTGATCTCATACGGGTTTATCCATGCTCACTCTGTGGTGAGTTACTCTGACAAACACGATTCCAGGTAGGCTAAATAGAATAAATTGAATGCATTGTATTTCATGACTCAATCAGACACCTACATATTATTTCAGAGATATACTAACATTACCTTCTTGAAACAATGAGCTATGTTGTAATACTGTAAAAGATCGATGCCCACATAGAACAACTTAATTATGTAGAAAACAAATAGAATTGAATTAATAGTGATCATCAGAGCCAAAACAAAAACAAAAACAAAAACAAAAACAAACAAACCAAAAAAACTCTGGGTAAAGACTTTTGAAAATGATGCTAAAATAGTGCAAAATTAGATATAATAACAAAAATGTTTCTAGATAACTAGTATTCCTCAATTAAATGAAGATATAGGGCCAATGTACATTTCTAATCCTTCTTTCCATTGAAAGGGATTAACATTTGGCAGGGTCTCAAATACTCATGCTTGCTGAAGATTCCAATTCAGTCCCTTTGCTATATTTTTGTCATAAATTGAAATCACTTTTTTTTTTTTTTGCTTTCTATGACATATTTTCAGACTCTGCACTCATCTCCTTAAGTTAAACATGTAACATCTTAAACTATGACTAAACTGACAGACATGACAAAACATTTCAAAGGGAATTATGCAAGGCTGGGCCAAAAGTTTGATCAATGTGGATTTAGCAGCCTTTAGCACAAATGCAACAGCCACTGTTTTTTCAAACCATTGGGAAATACAAATTGCCTACCTTTTCTATTGTCCCTGCCATAGTTTTTCCTTGATTACTGATTCAAGGGAGAAGCATGCCTTAAAAAGCATTCCATAATTTCTTTTGCTACTTCTAAGATTGAGTAATGGATAATCTTATCATGGCAAAATAAAAAAGTGTCTTTGCACACAAACCTAGGTGGTACCACATCCTCCAGTAATCATGTTCCTTACTGAAAGGGTATCTGTGAAGGTTTGGGGGAGGCCATCTTTCAAACATTTCAGAAAAAAAATGTATTTGCAAAGGTTGTATTTGGTTAACAAGATTGACATTACTGTAAATCAGTGGTACTCAAACTTGTAGTAAGAATCAGAATCAACTGGAGAGCATGTCAACACACAGATTGTTAACCCTAGTTTCTTTTTTTGTTTCTTTCTTTTTCTTTTTCCCAGACAGAATCTCACTCTTTTTGTTTACTTCCTGGGTTCAAGCAATTCTCCTGCCTCAGCCATCCAAGTAGCTGAGATTACAGGCAAGCACCACCACACCTGGCTAATTTGTGTATTTTTAGTAGAGACTGTGTGTTTCACCATATTGGCCAGGCTGGTCTTGAACTCCTGACCTCAAGTGATCTACCCACATCAGCCTCCCAAAGTATTGGGATTACAGACATGAGCCACCGTGCCCGGCCTGCTAACCCTAGTTTCTGATTCAGGTGGTCTGGAGAGGGGCCTAAGAATTTCCATATCTAGTCCTAACAATTTCCATAACAAGTCCCTCTCTTTTCTCCTCAGACCATAATGCTGCTGCTCCCGGGACCCCACTTTCTGAACCATTACTAAAAACACTTCCTAGCTGCTCCTGTTCCTCCTTCTTTCTGAGTCTGTTTCCAAAAACAAAATGTGATTCAAGTCTAAGAGCTTTGGAGATTCTAAAAGCCCACTGGAACGAGAGGGATCCTGGTGGTCTGCTAGAGCTAAGCAAATTTTGATAGAGTTCCCAGGTGAACCCTTAAATCCCACTTTACCCAATTTGATAGCTAGAGATTTCTGTACCAATCCAGCACCCAGAAAACATTTCTTTGGTGGGTTCACTGAAAATGATTTTTATAAAACTACTTGCATTTAAGTAGTAAGTGTTTTTCTGACTTTCACATTTCTATCTTTTGTCCTTTTCCACACATATATAGTTTGATCAGCAGTCATTCAGTCAACACAGATGTATTTAGACATGAACATGATATTGTAAGTTAGTAGATCTTGTAAACAAATCACTTAATAATTTTAAAGATGGAAAAGTTAATTCCTGATTGTTTCAGGTGCATTCTATACAATGATGATTATTCTTGCCAAAAGGTTTGAGTTTTAATAACATGATTTTGAAGATCAACAGAGAGAGTTATTAATGCTTCCTAGATTACTTCATAATTTAAACTTCATCCAATGTCCTGGAATCCTGTAGAGATATTTTAAGCTAAGTCTTAAGTTGACCCTCATTCTCTGTCTCTGTCTCTGTCTCTCTCTCTCTCTCTCTCTCTCTCTCTCTCTCTCTCTCCCCGCCTACACACACACACGCTCACCTACACACACACATGTACACACAAATACACACACAACCTGGGTAACAAATATCATAGCCTTTGGAGACTGATAATTTACAGCAGCTTCTTGGTCTCCCTTCTAACAATGATACACCATCTCTTTCAGTTAAAGACTCAACATACTCCAGAAAGGTTACACTTTTGTTTATGTTTCACAATTAAAGTGCAAAGAAAGATTTTCTCAAAGATTATATGTTTATTGGTCAAAGGAATTTGTAATTGATCTAATAATTTGAAATCCGATAGCTCAGATGACCAGAAATAGCCACATTTATGTAAGTATAATATCCCATGCAAAAGTCAAGTATACTTTACTTTTAAAATTTAGTTTTGATTTTCTACATCATCACTTTCCTATCCTCTCTCAGCCTCAGGGATTTTATATAATTTACCCAGCATTTCCAAGTTAAGCAAATGGTGGAATCAGATTTAGAATGCATCTCCATCTAATAGCAAAGACCATGCTCTTTTATTGCACAACCATGTGTTTCTAAGTTGACCAAATATGTTCCTCTTTTAATGAAATTTATAATTTTAAAGAATTTTCTAGGGAACAAAGGTACATCTAATCAACCTCAGGTGTCAAGTCATTTTTACTTGGTTGTGGCTCGAGGTTAATAGTTGGGATCTCCACTAAATTATAGGCAGGATTAGCTGCTTATTTTGATAGGACATTCTTTTCGATGCTAAATACAATGCACTGACATATATTTTAAAACACACAAAATTAAAAATTATATGAACTCTGTTCTTTTAGGACCCAGAAACATTGTACATTTCTTCTATGCCCATGGTCAATCTCTACCTTAAATAATAAATAATAATGACAGGGAAGTTGCATTTCTCTGAGGGATTCTTTCTGGAATAATTTTAGACCTGCTTTATGCATACCAAGGAAGCTGTCAGTTTATTTGATCTTCAAATACACTCAACTTTATGGGGAGAATCTTTGGCAAACCACAGACTGTTCACTTAGACACATTTTTTTTTTCTTTTGTAAGACACAAAAGCTGAATTCTCTATAATAATTTATTCCTTATTTGGAAGTTTTGCTAATTTTTATAAATGAGTTGCAGAGAATGCAGATATGATAAAGATGCTGCAAAGAAGATTTTTATGTCTATACCACAAAATGGAATAAATCAATTCATCGAGCATATGGCTTATTAGGCTTAAATAGCTCTTTTCCAAGATGATTCTGAGCACCATATTTTGAAAGATAAGGTAGTGGGTTGTTGTTTTTGGATATTTGCCTTCATAAAGATAGGCCATCTGTCTCAACAAGTGAAAAGAGTTGAATGCTTTGATTGCTATTTTCCTAATCAAGACAAATTCGAATATATTCTAACACACTGATTAAGCAGATCTGACATTATATCTTGGAGGTGTTTGCTCGTATCATCACTGTAAGAATTTCGTGCTGGCCACAAAATTTTCTACATGCTCCATACTCGACAGGTAAGAATTTTATTTTCTGATGGTAGAGAGAAATTCATGCTAAAGCAATGAAGCTACATCATAATGAAACCCCAAAATTTGTAATTTGTTTAGTTGGGTTATTAAATTAATATTAATTACAAATTTCTAATCCCAATTTTTTTGTACTTTCCTTATGAAAAGCTTTTACATTTAAAAAAACTAACAAAGAAGATTTTCAACACCACAAGTTCCACAGTGAAATAGCATCGTCAGTGTTAAAAATTTCATCATGGATCATTGATACGACTGGTATTTTGCTATTATCAATGTGCTGAAACCACACACACACACACACACACACCCCTACCTGAATAAAAATGGCATAAGCACATGTAACACTACCAATACAACATACTTTTACTTAAACATATTTTCTCTGTATAAAGGAATATTTTATTATTTAACAAATCAGAAAAATAGAAAAACACAAACAAAATCATCTATAATCCTATTATGTATTCATGCCGCTGTTAATATTTTTGAGTGCATGCTTCCACTCTGCTTTCTGTGTGAGTTTATCTTTGTTTTTTTAAAGCTTAATTGGTTCTATAATGTGTAGGCCAATTTTTAGGCTGCTTATTAACTTAACAATAGATGAATGAGTACTTCCCTATGTTATTAAAATTGCACAATTACTTTTAAAATTGCCCCTTCAGGATATGAAAGTTTCTTGTACTGTTTTACAACTTTTTTGTAAGTTTATCCATTCTGCTTTGCCCAGACATTCTCATCATATTTTTTTGATCACTAAAATCTGAGAGAAATCAAACTCCAGACTTTAGTTAATATTACACCCCTTTTCACTGCACACAGCTATTACTCCTGACCATAAGAATACTTTTAAAAACTATAATTGGTTTAGTTTCTTATTCTTACTGCTATGTTCTTTTCAAGTGGCATTGCTTAGTTTCTAGACAGGGAAACTTGAGTTCATTTTTATGAACAGCATGACTGTCAACATATTTCCCAAGTGACTTCGAGTAAAGTCATCTTTCAAGTTCTAATCAATGAAGTTACCTTAGCATATTAAATAATACACCCTATAAAATGATTGTACGCATATTTGCATTTTAAAAATTGTGTGTGTGTGTGTGTGTATATATATATATATACACACATACACACACACAGATTTTGGGAAAAAATACATAGAAAGCAAACAGATCTAAAATACAATGACATACATAATAAAATACTATGCCATATATAAGATACTCTGTCATATATATATTAGACATATATATACACTATAGATACATATTAAATTTTTTATATATATATATATATATATATATATATATGATTTGGGGGAAAATACATGGAAAGCATACAGGTCTAAAATACTCTGTCTTGGCTGATACCTGGCCCAAAAGTAAGTACTTTAGCACATCTCTAATACACTCAATAAGCTTGCTATTATTAACTAAAGACTGAATTTCAAGTACATTATGGCATCACTTGAAGTAATAGCAACTGAAATGTACCTACTTAATGGAATCGATCTTTCATAAAGACCGCAGTAAAGTATTATCAGAAGTCACTTATTGAACTTCATTTCTCAATGATATAATAAAGAGTAACATGTCAAGAATAAAAATGTCATTTATCACCTGAAGCTCTGGCACCTCAGAAATGCTATCAAGAAGTAGGGGGCATTCTCTGAGCAATACACAAGAGTAAGAATTTGTCATCTACTAGAGCTTCTTGCCAAAGAGATCCTCAGTTCATTCAACACCCAGGTCCAAACCCTGAGATAAGTTACACATATATATTCTCGAGAGAGAGCAATATTTATTGCATTGCTTTTACCAAGCAAACTCCTTAACACCTCCAGTTCCAAGCTACCTTCTACTTTTAGGATTTGAAATGATTGGAAAGAAAGTGGATTTATTTTCTCTATTGAGTTACTACAGTTTGCCTTTGATATGTTTGGTTTTCATTGTCAATTTGCTAGATTTGATATCTTCAAATATAACACATAATCCACAATGGGCCACAATGGAGTAAGAAAATGCAATGGAGTTTAGATATTTCCCCAGAAGAAGAATGAAAGTTTGATAATTCATTGTATGAACTTCCAAGTATGGATGGGATCAGAATGTATATACTGACACCGCTTTTCACTTTTAGTCCCTTCATATTAAATGAGGATGGTTTTCCTTTCTAGGAGGAAGGTCTATTTAAGTGAAGTTGGAAATAAATGGCCTGTGGGCTAATTTTTGCCAGCTTGTGGTTTTTTGTTGTGGTTATTGTTGAGACAGAGTCTCACTCTGCTGCCCAGGCTGGAGTACAGTGGCATGATCTCCGCTCACTGCAACCTCCACATCCCGTGTTCAAGCAATTCTACTGCCTCGGCCTCCAGAGTAGCTGAGATTACAGGTGTGTGACACCACACTAGCTAATTTTTGTATTTTTGGTAGAGATGGGATTTCACCATGTTGGCCAGGCTGGTCTTGTACTCCTGACCTCTCAGGTGGTCTGCCCACCTCAGCCTCCCACATTGCTGGGATTACAGGCATGAGCCACCACGTCCGGCCATTTTTTTTTTCTACACAAAATTCTTTTTCATTAGGTTTAATTAATTCAAATAGTAAGAGACTTCACAATGTTAAAAAATATATTGATATGTGAACTTACTTGGAAAATTACAAGATCTGGGAAATTCTGTGCTAATTTCAAGATAGCAACAACCAGCTGGGAACACAGCTCAGCTCCTTTAACTAGTACCTATGTTCTAGTTCGCTACAGATCCCATCATTTGCAGAACACATGTACAGGTATCTATAACCAGCATATACCCAGTCATTTATATTTTTAGTCTGGTTCTTGTAGACATTCGAGTTTGAGATCACTGCTCACAAAATCCCTATAGCTGTACAAACCACAGTAATAATCTAAAACAATGACAATGATCCTGAAGAAAGAAAGATGAACTTTGAATGTCCCAAAAGCAAGGGCAAAGCAGGTGGCATATTTCAACTGCATGTAGAATTAATCCATCCTCATTTCTTTTGTTTTCCTGTTTGCATTCTGTGTTTTCTCATATCAATTGCTGCTGTGTGTTTTCCTGCAATGTTTAGTTAACATTGTAAACAAACACCTTATTTTCTATTAAATTATTACTCAAGAATTACACTAACTCTGGCATCTGGAAATGCAGCATTTTGTCTACTACCAAATGTCCATGTGGTTCAGTGGCCTGGTAATTAAAATGACACCACCATGACACATACACAAGCTAAAATAAAAATCTAAAGTAAGTAGGTACTTCCAAACATACAGAAATAAGACATTCCCCAGGGAAGCAATAGGATGCAGAAAATGTAATAAAGATCTAGAAGTCAGGAAGGTCTAGATTTTAATCTTGCTTCAGTACTTATACAATCTTAGATAAGATATTCTTCTTGGATGACAATCAGTTTCCTCGTCTGTAAAATGCTTTTTCGTTCAGAGTTCTGTGAGGAAAAAACTATGCTCATTATAACAGAAGACATTTTGTGAACTATAAATCAAGGGATAATATTGATGGTAATTGTCTTAAAAATCCAACTGATAAAGTAAAGCTGGTGATTTTCTGCTGCTATATGTTCACATTTATATTTCAAGGATTTGACCAGGCCCTGAAATACTCAATCTACTCTATTTCAGCATATGCAACTAAGCATGCAATTGCAAAAAATAATTGAGCTCTTTAAGTCCATTGATAATACTTAATTCTATGAATATGCATGTGGAGAATAATACAATTTCCACAGGGTGCCTAATGTCAGGCTGTAAAGAAGGAGAAGCTGATTTCCATTTGGAAACTAAAGCAAACCCATCATTAAACATCCTGGATGAGAACTGACAAGGTGAATTACTACAAACTCTAAGCAAACTTTACAAGTACGTTTAATTAAACAAGAGTCTATTCGTTTTTGCCATCTCATTTAGAAGCATTTATTTAGGTGTAGCATTTCTACTTAAAGACTTGGTTAGTCACTATTTTTGACTCTATTACTGGCGAAACTCTACGCATGCTCTCTGACTTCTCTAAGAGGTCCTATTTATAATCAGTGTATTCTTCTCTGGTTGAAATTAAAATAAGAAAGTTTTAACAGATAAACAACACTTTGGATCTAAAATGTAAAGTGGCTTAGTTTGGGGGTTTTTGAAATCCTGGATGACATGGCAAATCAATTACATTATTTCTGCCTCAATAGGTAATGCTATGAAATGGGAAGATTCCTGCCAGCTCCTTCTTCAGAATGGTTGTTGGCATCTGTGTGTGTGTGTGTGTGTGTGTGTGTGTATGTGTGTGTGAATTGCACTATATAAGGTAAAGGTTTGTGGGGCTTATGTCCTAAAATTACAGAGTGAGGCTGAGTTAGGAAGAGATGAACAGAAACAGTTCTCATGGAGCTTTGCTGAACATTTTGCAGAGCACACTGACAATGCGAAGAGATGTCTCTGAAGCCTTCACTTGCTTGATTTAAAACAGAGTGTAAGAGCCTGGCATTACCCGGATTACATTTATTAACAATATATAAGAGCTCCTTGTGAAGGCTCATATTATGTGATTACTCATTCAATCAATGAAAAAAATGTTCAATAGTTTTTTAATCCTCACATTGGGCCAAGGGGCAATATGAGCAGTATCCTGTGGGATGTCCATTTATACAAAATGAGAAATAAAGAATCACAAAAGTCACATAACTTGACCAGAGCGCCATTGCTTATCAGTAGCAGAACTGGAGTTTGCACCCAGATGCAGGAAGCTTCAAGGCCTGTTTTGCACCATGCTATTTGGAAATCAAACACAATACCAAGAAGAAAAAATTCAAAGAAACAACCCATAAGGAAAACAACACAAATATCCATCAACTGATGAACGAAAAAAAATAAACATGCTATATCCATACAATGGAATATTATTTGTCAACAAAAAGGAATAAAGAACCGATACATTCTGTGGCACGGATGAACTTCAAGAACATCATGCTAAATGAAAGACATCAGTCACAAAATACTACATATTGCATGATTTCATTGACATGAAATGTCTAGAATAGGCAAATCTAGGGTCACAAAGTAGATTGATGGATGCTGCTTAGGGCTGGCAGTTGTGGAGGGGAATGGGAATGACTGCTAAGAGTTCTGAATTTCTTCCTGGGGTGATAAAAATACTCTAAAATTGATTGTGCTGAAGGTTGCGCAAGCCTGTGATATACTACAAATCATTTAATTTTGTATTTTAGGTGGCTGAATTGCATGTTATATGGATTATGTCTTGATCATAATGTTACGAAAAATAAGTCGCAGGAGGAACATGAAGAAACATGAGTAGGGCGTGAAGAAGCGGAAAGAGATGACCAACACGCATGGAGAGGGTCATTGTAGATCTCCATTGTATATTTCAATGATATCAGCAGCACTGGGTTTATCTTCATCGGAGACCATGATGCAAAATACAGTTTCATGCAAAAGCAATTGGAATAAACTTCCAAGGAAGTCACTTATGGCCTTACTGATGAACGTGGTTAAAAGGGCTTCCTTCAAAGGTTTATCTCTCCTCAAGGGGCTACACCAGACCTTTTATCCTTTTCACTCATACAAACTCATCTTGCATGAGACCCATGTGATAGTCAATTATGCTATTTGCCTTCAGGAATCCTGTATCTACTGTTACGAAGAATCTTCTGATCTTACCCTATACTGATGGACAGTCAGTCATTTTTCATAACCCCAAATCACCATCATTAGTTTGTTTGTTTTTTTTTTCTCAGGGAAATGCACCCGGAAATTCCCCAATTGCACAGGCCTTTCATCTCCCCTCATGCCTCTCTCAAACACTCTAGTGCCTCTCTCTGCCACTCTTCTCTTCTACCCATCCTCAAGCTTAATAACACTCTCTTGGCCTAGAGACAAGAGGAGAGGCACAGATGGCACATCTTGAGAGTTAAATTGGTTTAAAATGTAGGTGTCATTTTCTTCATGAAAGTTAAGAGGAGAAATAATTTACAATTCTCTATGAAACCATTATTTTAAATAGAGGGAAAACAAGTAAGGGTATCACGTTTCACATGTTTTAAAACATGCAGCTGTTCTTGTGTATATCACTTAAGGAAGAAAAAGAAAATCTTTTGGTGATAAAAAATTACTTAAAAATAAAAAAACAGTTGTGGCATCATGATATAAAGAAACTTGGCCAAGGATGGAAGGAGGTTAGTGTTATGTCTATACTAATTTCAAAGTCACCACCAACTTTCTGTGTTATTCCCTGGTGCAAGCTTGTACATCTTTATAATGCCTTCAGAATAATTTATCACATAGTAAAGATTTTAAAAAATCATTATCCTTTTGATCTAAAAATCCTTATACTTCAACTTTAATATGTTCTTTCTGAAGAAGTTGCCACGTATATTTTACTCCTCCGAGAAATCAACAGCAGAGCACTCAAACAAGGTTTTAGGATCTTTTAATCCCAGTTTTTAAAACGTTATAAAAGTTTTTTGTTGTGTCTATCTACCATGACCCATACGTTCAGGTAGAAGGCGTGAAGACCTGCAAAGCATTGACAAAACTAAGCTGGGGAAATCATTAGAAGGAATATCCAGACATTTCAACTAATGATTTAAAGTTAGTTTAGTACTTAGGAGTACTTCTTGCCTATGGCAAATATATTAGCATAGCATAAGTAAGCTATGAATAACATTGATTTATGTTGTGTCTTCAGGCTACTTCAAAGTGTTTTTTTTTTTTTTTTTTTTTTTTTTAAATACCAAAAATCAAGGGTGGCAGACATTTCAGTTTGGTTTGGCATCCCAAAAAGCATTTTTGAGAAAGAAGTCACAAATGGCCCAAATGTATTAGTACTATTCTCTCAATATCAGGGATTTTAAGGCAATTTTGCTTTGCTAAAAAAAGTAATAACTATCACACACACACACACACTCACATATGTGCACATATACACATTTTCTAAGTTGGTTAATCTTTAGAGAAAGAAACTGTAACCACAACTAAATCCATTCTCTTTTGTTCCTCATAAAGGGTTTACCTCAAATCCACCAAATCTGCACACCTTGGAGCTTTCAGGCCTTCCTATGTATTAGCTGTAGGTATATACTTCTTTTATAAGGCCCTCAGAAGACTACAAGACAGATCAAAATTAATTCAAATGATTTCACATTACTGGTCACCCAAGAGTGAATTAGGCAACAAGGCTGCATGTCTCATAGTTCTGATGCTGCTGGCTCTGAAGTCTCTTTAAACCCTTGTTAAGCTATAGAGTAGTTTTTGTTTGAAAATCCCTTCTATAGGAGAACAAAATACATTGAAAATATGAATGGCTATTTACCATTTATTATGTGCTAGGAACTGTGGCATGCCTTTGGTGTATCAAGATGTTCCATTCTATGTGCCTTGGAAAATTTCCTCATGTTACGGGATGGGAGAAGGAGAAAGAGACAATCTATACTTCAGCCAAAGTGAGGGATGGGAGACATTAATCTCTTCACAAGTCAGACAAGTCATTTCCTTCTAACTCTTGCTTACCATATGCGTGTCTCAAAACTCTAAATATATCCATACTTGATACATGTTCACATCATTATGTTCTGTGTATTATTGTAAGCATTAAACCTTCGTACACACTTCTCATTGTATAGGACTGTATGCATGAACCCATGCATTCTCAAATTTAGAGCCAGTTTAAGGGATTTTTCAGGGGTAAATGTTTCTACCTATGATTATGATTTTACCTCCTGGTTGAGAATAGAACCTAAGGAAGACGCAGTGCTCATATAATACATTAGCTTATATAATCCCACTACAACCTTCTAAAATGGATATTTATATTCTCTTTTGTCATTTAACCGATGACCAAGGAGAATCTCAGAAAGATCAAAAAATCGCTGATCACCCAGCTTTTACTTAGAAGAGATGGGATTCAAATTCAGGTGTGTCTCAATTCAAAACCTAACTGTTTCTCTTATTTTAAAAAATGGTACTGACAATCTTCTCTTATTTTGAAGGGACTATTAAAAAGCTATAGCACTATATAATGATTAGGTAATCAAAATAAAGGGGAGAGAAGGGCCATTAAATATGCATTTGTTGGTTGTGGGGGGGGTGACATGGGATGGGAAGGAGAATATACCCTCTATAAGTTCTGTTTTTATCCACCTTTCTTTCTCCTCTGTCACTTAAGGAAATGACAAAGACAAGAGAAAGTTAAAACTGAAAAAACCCAAACTATCAAACTATAATACAAACTGATTTTGTCAGTGAGTTTTATGCTATTTCTCAAAATTTAGAATGTCAGTGTTCTAATAGGAGAATTTATTCCCATACCCAAAGCCGGAAAATAGGGGTTTTCTTAGATTAAAAAATATTATTCAAATGAATCCCTGAAACCTATTTACCATCAACAATCTGGTGCAACTTCTGAGTAACTCCCTCAAAGAGGGCAGTGGCTTTGATTAAAATTCACTGTTTAAGCTTGCAGAGGAGGTACGTTTTTAAGCTAAGTGCATTAGCCTTTTATTTAGAACATTTTACACTCTGTCCTTGTAAAAATTTAAAGACTTCTTGTTTAATGGTAATCCTCAAATGCTATATAAATTATGAGAATCTTACTGACTGCCCATGATTCTCAGCAAACACAATTTTTAGAATTGTAATTTGAGTAATTCCAAGTATCAGCCATGCTTGGATGACTCTCCATAAGCATACTTGCTCCAAGGATGCCTCTCCATAAGCATCCTCGGATCAAGGTCCTCCAGGACAGAATATGATGAAAATTGTCAGTTAGCATCACTCCTATAAGTTGAAAACTTCAGAATACATACAGCATGGGACAGACACTGTTAGATTGTCTACCGTATATGAGGCATTAGTACAGAAAATGCAGGATCTCTACATATGTACAGGATGTAATGTTCCCTCAGCTTTCATTTTTTTATACTCTCCTCTTCGTTAGGCTTTTTAAAAATTTATTTCTTTATTTCTTAAGAGACAGAGTCTCACTCTGTCACCCCAAGCTAGAGTGCAGTGGCAAAATCACAGTTCACTGCAGCCTCAACGTACCGGGGTCAAGCAATCCTTCTGCCTTAGCCTCCCAAAGTGCTAGGATTGCAGGCATGAGCCACCATGCCCAGCCTTTGTTAGGCATTTTAATCAAGCATCTACAAGAACCACACTTTAGAATATTCCATCAAATGTTATCAGTGTCAAATCCAAGGGCACTTTCTCATTCTTCATCCTAATTAAATATTTTTTGACTTATGTCACAGTTGACCTTGCTCTACTTAATTGCCCCTTCTGCCAAGAAGAGGATAGATTCGCCCTTATCCTTTTTCCGCCTCTTCCACTGACTCACCTTCCTTGGACTGTTCCCTAAGAGGGAGCATTTCTAGGTTCGTGTCCTTGGCCCTGGTCCCTTTACATTCCCTCTGCCAGACATCTCATCCCCTGATGTAGCCCCACTTAATCAGTCCACTCCTTTGTTAATAACCTTCGGTGGCCCACATTCACTTCCATGGTAAAGTCAAAATACTTTGCTATGCAATTCTACATTTTCCAAAAGCTGGCTCAGGATTAACTTTCTAGTATCTTCCTTGTTCGCTTTCAATTTCTCTCTCACTCCACTATTTCTTTATTTCCCCATCATACCACGTAAGAGCTCTGAATTTATAGTATCTTTGTATTCTCAGCTTAAGATGTGATCTATTCTGTTTCTTAACAAGAACAATCTTCCTCTAGCTCAAAGCCGAGTCCAAATATTAACTTCTTTGTGCAACCTTTAATCATGGCGCACTATGTAAATGTTGCCTATACCAGGTAGTAGATATTACATTGAGCCCATTTCAAATATTTTACTAATTTACTCTTCACAACAAAGTCATGACTTGGTTCTTCCACCATACCAATGCAGAAAATTCTACTCAGAGAAATGAAGTAATTTCCGCATCCCAAAAGCTAGGAAGTGACAGAACTGAGCTTTACACCCAGACAGTCTCATGCCAAAGAAATGTGCTTAATTACTGTGCTATGCTACCTCCTGTCACCATTTAGGTCTTTCTTCCTAGGATGCGAATTGCTTGGGGGCAGGGATTTTGTGAAATTTATCTTTGTATTTCCAGTTCTCAGCATGTAGTAGATATTCAATAAATGTTTGATGACTTGTGTTCAGAATGAGCGATGCTGCAGCATTCTGCTGTAGTTAAAGGCGCTCTGCACTACAGCCTGCGATTGGACTTCTTGCATATTTTGATCCTACATCCCTCTCCCGCTCCTCGCTCTGCTCATCCTGGCTTATTATTGGCTTTGATCCGTTTCACAGCTCCTTTTATCATCAACTCTGTGAGTCTGGGATGGTTGCATCTCTATATTTACTGGATTAGACTTCTTAATTAATATTTAACTCCCTTTCCTTGAAGAACAAAATGAAAGGAAAAATGAAATCGCCTGCTAAAATTCCTTTTTGATATATGAGGCAGACCTCCCACTTGTGACAGGTTCCCAGAAAAAGAGGACAGTCACTTTAAGTGAAAATTATCTAATCCCCATCGCCTTTAACATCAGATCAATGCAAGAGCAGGGATTTACATATCTGCCCAAGGACCTGATAGCCAAGGGTTATGAAGGAGACACAGAAATCACATTTAATCATTTGCATGTGGTAAATCTATAAGCTTTCAAAGCAGTCTACATTGATCAAATATGGCAAAAATTATTTTAAAAACAGTAACACCAAAAATAATCAGTACTATGCATGAATTGTTTACTACGTGCCAGGCACTTCGCTAAGAGCTTGATGTACTAGCCCATCTCATTTAATAATCACAACAGGAATAAGAGAAATGGGGCTGGGTGCTGGTGGCTCACGCCTGTAATCTCAGCACTTTGGGAGGCCAAGGCAGGTGGATAACTTGAGGTCAGGAGTTCGAGACCAGCCTGGCCAACAGGGTGAAACCCTATCTCTACTAAAAATACCAAAATTAGCTGGGCATGGTGGTGCATGCCTGTAATGTCAGCTACTTGGGAGGTTGAGGCAGGAGAATCTCTTGAACCTGGGAAGCAGAGGTTGCAGTGAGCCAAGGTGGTGCCAACTGCACTCCAGCCTGCACAGCAGAGCAAGACCCTCTCAAAAAAAAAAAAAAAAAAAAAGAGAGAAAAGAAAAGAAAAGAAAACAAGAAAGAATAAGGGAAGGGGACAATTATTATCCACACTTTGCAGAAGAAAGTTGTGTTTTGAGAGCTTATTGGTAATTTGCCAATGTCATGGAGCTGATAAAGGACAGAGTTAAGGTTTAAACACTTGTCTATCTGACTCCAAAATTTCTGCACTATAGCCTCGATTGTCTTCATATCAAAAATTATGATACTGACACCCAGAGAGATTTAGGCTTGTTGCCCTTGGAACAGTAATGGCCATATAGCTAGTTGGTCGCAGAGCAAGGACAAGAAATCACATCTCTAGACTTTTTCTACTAAGCCCTTGGACATCTCCCATTAGTATGTTACACCATCATAGTGCATGGAATATATATAGTTCTCATATTTGCTTCATAAAATACATTGGAAGTTGAAACAAGACTATGGTCATAGGCATAGTTTTCCTGGGAGAGATAGTAATAGAAATCTTTGATATTTTTAAAGGATTAAAGCCCACTTAGTGGATTCTAGAGAAAATCATTCTGAGACATATTTTAGAGCCTTTTTCTTGATATGAATTTCAGAGAAGCAAACAAAGATATATGAGGTTAAGTTGCTATTCTGGTATCTTCAAATTGCAGATACCATTTCTTAACCTACTCTTTCAGCAGGAATAGAAACAGTATTTTGTATCCTATTGAATAAGATACATATTTCTTTAGAAGGTATGATATAATCACCTTCCCATGGTTCTCTCAAACCCTTCCTTGTTGGTTTGTTAATTCACCACATTATTAATCTCTTCAAAATAAGAAAATTATTATCTCTTCAAAATGAGAAAGGTCAGTTTTATATTGAATCATGGACACACACATACTCAGTGCTCTGTTTGCAAGAAAACCTATCAATCACGGGTCCATATACGTTGCTTTATAAATGATTTCACTACCATTTTCTTTCATTAGTTAATTTTCAGAATGTTTTGTGATTATTTTGAGAAAAACTTTGTTAAGTTAAATGAATAAGGACTTAAGTCTCCTGATGAGTATGGTTTTACCAAGATAATAGTTTCTTATCTTTCATTTTTTTGAATTTGCCTTTCTGTTTTCCTTTCTTCATTTTCCTGCATTCTCTCTTATTCTCCCTACTTCCCTTCCATGGTTTTGTGACTCATTCCGACAAGCAATGTGGTAGCCTTTGGAAACATACATAAATAAGATGTTGTCCCTACATTCAAGATTTCTTACGGTGTGTTAGAAAATGTTTCCTCTTTCTCTCTGCACTCACCAAGGACATCTGATTCTGTTTATTAAAGGAAGACTCCATTACTTCTCCAGCATCAAAAATTGATCAGTGTCTTAATTGAGAAATAGATTGGGGATTTTTCTCCAGGATCAACGATGAAACTGTCCACCAGGACTGAACCACACTTTTGCTAGTTCTTCTAACCCCATCCATCATCAGGAGTTAAGAAAGGTGCCCAAGATCCATCTCTCCCTAGCCCTTGACATTCAAAGCCTTGCCTTCACTGTCTGCCTTCACCCTTGTCCTGTCTACTGTCCCTCTGTATGTCAATCACTGAAAAAAGTCTTAACCATTTATCCAAATGCTGATTTCATGGTCTTGCTCCAGTAGAAGTCTTGTTCTTCCTAAGGACACTACTTTCCCTGGAGTAGTTACAGGTGGTGGAAGTTTTTCCTCCCTGTGCCGTCATACCAATGGCACTGAAGATATAAAAGAGATACACACTGCTTCTTGTCCTTGGTACAGTATGATGCTTCAACGCTATGTAGATATCCTCAGCTTTGCATCTCTTGCCATCAGATTTTATCACATTACCTCTCATTCTTGCTGTCATTCACTGACACCCCTATTTGAACAACAACCTCCCATTTTCCCCTTCTCTCAACCCCTGGCAAATTTCATTCTACTCTCTGCTTTTAAGAGTTTGATTATCTTAGATACTTCATATAATTGGATGCATGCTGTACACGTTCTTCCGAGATTGGCTTATTTCCCTTACATAATGTTCACAAGGTTCATCCATGTTATATCCTACTGCAGGATTTCCTTCTTTTTATGGCTGAATAATATTCTATTGTATGTATGCACTACATTTTCTTTATCTATTCATACATTGATGGACATTTAGGTTCTGCCCACATCTTGGTTACTGTAAATAATGCTGCAATGACTTTGGGAGTACATCTATCCCTTTGAGATCCCAATTTTAATTCTTTTGAATAAATACCAAAAAGTGAAAATGCTAGATTATATGGAAATTCTATTTTTAATTTGAGGAAACTCCATAGTGTTTTCTATAGTGGTTGTATCATTTTATATTCCCACCAACAGTATATAAAAGCTACAATTTCTCCACATCCTTGACAACACTTATCTCTTGTTGTTGCTTTTATAATGGCCATCCTAACAGGTGTGTGAGATGATATCTCATTGTAGTTTTGATTTTTATTTCCCTGGTTATTAGTGATGTGGAGTGTCTTTTCACATACAGCAAGTCCTCATTAAAATTATCTATAGGTTCCTGGAAACCAAGAGTTTAAGTGAAAGGATATATAACCACACCATTTTTTTTTTCTCATCAACTTTATACCCTAGGGATGCCAAACAAAATGACATCATTCAAGAGTCACTGTACTTTGTTTTCCTTAAAGTTACAATTTCCAAGAACTTATTGATGAGATTCAGTGAGGACTTGCTATATTTTTGGCCATTTGAATGTCTTCTTTGTAAAAACCAAAAGCTTTCCTTCTAAGATCAAGAACACTACAAGGATACATGCTCTCACCATTTCTATTCAACATAATGCTGGAAATCTTAGCAAAGTAAGTAGACAAGAAAAGGGAATAAAAGGCATCCAAGTTAGAAAGGAAGAAGTAATGCTATCTCCATTTCCAGATGACACAATCTTATATGTAGAAAACCCTAAAGACAATAAAAAAAAAAAAAAACAAAAAAAACCCAACCCCACAACTTGTTAGAACTGACGAACAATTCAGTAAAGTTGCAGGATACAAAATGAATATACAAAAATTAGTCATATTTCTATACACTAACACTGAACTATTTGAAAAGGAAACTAATAAAAAAATCAATTATAATAGGAGCAAAAATATATTTAGGAATAAACTCACTCAAGGCAGTGAATGACTTGTCCAGTGAAAACTACAAAACTTTTATGAAAGAAAGTAAAAGAGACACAAATAAATGAGAAGACATCCCATGTCCATGGATTGGAAGACTTAATATTGTTAAACTGTCCATACTATCAAAAGCAATCTACACCTCCAATGCATGCAATCCCTACCAAATTCCAATGACATTTTTTACAGAAATAGAACAAATAATCCTAAAATCCATGTAGAACCATAATCTTGGTTCAAAGCCAAAGCAATCTTGAGAAAGAAGAGCAAAGCTGGAGGCATCACATTTCCTGATTTTAAAATACATTACAGACTGGCCTGATGGCTCACACTTGTAATCCCAGGATTTGGGGAGGCTGAGACTGGTGGCTCACTTAAGTTCAGGAGTTTGAGACCAGCCTGGGCAACATGGTGAAACCCTGTCTCTAAAAATATAAAAAAAATTAGCCGGGCATGATGGCATGCGTCTGAAGTTCCAGCTATTCGGGAGACTGAGGCAGGAGAATCACTTGACCCCAGGAGGCAGAAGTTGCTTCCTGAGCTGAGATCACACCACTATACTCCAGCCTGGGTGACAGAGTGAGACTCCATCTCCAAAAAACAAAATAAATAAATAAATAAATGTATATTTATTTATAAGTCTATGTGTCAAATTGACACACAAAATAGTGTTCAAAACAGTATGGTACTGGCGTAAAAACAGACACTTAGACCAATGGAACAAAATAAAATGCTCAGAAATAAAGTCACGTATATATAGTCAACTGATCTTCAACACAGATCCAAGAATACAAAAAGAAGATAGGATAGTCTCTTCAAAAAATGATGTCAGAAGAATCAGATAGTCACATGTGAAAAAGATGAATTTGGATCCTTATCTTATACCATACACAAAAATAAATGTGAAATGATTATAGACTTAAAATGTAAGACCTGAGCCGGGCGCGGTGGCTCACGCCTGTAATCGCAGCACTTTGGGAGGCTGAGGCGGGCGGATCACAAGGTCAGGAGATCGAGACCACGGTGAAACCCCGTCTCTACTAAAAATACAAAAAATTAGCCGGGCGCGGTTGTGGGCGCCTGTAGTCCCAGCTACTCGGGAGGCTGAGGCAGGAGAATGGCGTGAACCCGGGAGGCGGAGCTTGCAGTGAGCCGAGATCGCGCCACTGCACTCCAGCCTGGGCGACAGAGCGAGACTCCGTCTCAAAAAAAAAAAAAAAAAAAAAAAAAAAAAAAAAAAAAAAAAAAAAAGTAAGACCTGAAACTGTAAATCTCCTAAAAAAAATTGGGAAGAACTTCATGACTTTGGTCTTGGCAAAGATTTCTTGAATATGACATCATGGGCACAAGCAATAAAAGCAAAAATATGTGAGACTACATCAAACTCAAAAGCTTCTGCACAGCAAAGAATACTAGCAACAAAATGAAAAGGCAGTCTATGGAATGAAAGAAAATATTTGCGTGCCATATATGAGTTAAGGAGTTAATATCCAAAATACATAAGGAGCTCCTACAACTCAATATCAGAAAACCATATAGCCTTATTTTAAAATGTGCACAGGATTTGATATTAATCTTCAAGGAATCGTTTGCAGACACCTCTCAGCTAATACATCCAGAAATACTCCTACCTTTACCTTCAAAATACATTGAGAATCAGATCACTTCTTCCTACCGCTATTGTCCTAGATAGACACTGTTATCTCTTGTCTTGGTTACTGCAATAGCCTCCTGTTCTCCCTACTCTTGTCTTCTTCCACTATATTCTCAACACAATAGCCCGAGCGATCTTTTTACATGGGAAGTCAGATCATGACCTTCTTACGCTCAAAACTCTGTCTGGATACTTATTTCCCTCAGAGCAAAGGCCACCATTTTAAATAATCTGTGACACCCTATATGACCTGACTTCACCTTCATTTCTCTGTTCTCATTTCCTGCTATTCTGCCCAATTTGCATTCTGCTGCAATCACATTAACTTCCTTAAATACACCAAAAGTGTGCCTGCGTTAAAATCTTTATACTAGCTCTTCCACCTGACTGAAATGCCATACACCTGAAATCCGTATAGTCAATTCTCTTTCTCTGTTCTCTTGTTCAAATGCCAGCATTTTAATAAAGTTTTCCTTGGCCCTCTGACCCGCATTTACTACTGCAAGACTCTGGGAATCACAAACTCCTATTTATTTTTACTGTCTTCTTTTTCCCCATACCATTTATCACTATATAGCGTAGTTTTTTCTTTCTTTCCTTCATCCCTTCCTTCTATTTCTCTCTCCCTCCCTTCTATTTTCTCTCTTTTTGCTTTATTTCAAGTTCATTTTTTATTGCCTAATAAAAATTAACTTTTGTTTTTGTTTTTCTGAGATGGAGTCTTGCTCTGTTGCTCATGCTGGAGTGTAGTAGTGTGATCTTGGCTCACTGCAACCTCTGCCTCCTTGGTTGAGGCAATTCTCCTGCCTCAGCCTCCCGAGTAGCAGCTCACCACCATGCCTGGCTAATTTTTGTATTTTTAGTAGAGATGGGGTTTCACCATGTTGGCCAGGCTGGTCTTGAACTCCTGACCTCCTGATCTACCCGCCTGGAAAGGAAAGTGTGTTTCTAGTTTGTTAATTAATATATGCTAAGCACAATAAACAATAGATGCCCAATAACTAACTAAATAAATATTTTGAGTGCAATAAAAGTTTATAGTTAAATGTTATTGCCATGAATTACCCTATACATTTTGAAATTACAGACAACTTATATTAGTCAGGGTTCTCTGGGGAAACAAAAATAATGGAATATATATAATGAAGAGATATTACAAAATATGGCTTCACATGATTATGGAGACTGAGGAATCCCATCTTCTGCCTGCAAGCTGGAGAAAATCAGTAGTGTAGTTCCAAGGCCTGAGAGCTGGAGAGGTGTAGATTCCAGTTTTGGTCTGAAAGCCTGAGAGACAGAAATGCTCATGGTAGGAGAAAACCAACGTTCCACTTTAAACAATCAGTCAGAGTAAACTCAACCTTCAGTCAGAGTAAACTCAACCTTCCTCTATCTTTTGTTCCATTCAGGCCATCAGTGGATGGCATCATGCATACCTGCATTGGGGGTGGCCATTGACTTTCCTTAGTCCACTAATTTGAAAGCTAATCTCTTCTAGAAACATCTTCTCAGGCACACCCAGAGATAACATTTAACCAGCTACATGGACATCCTAGGTCCAGTCAAATTGACATGTAAAATTAACCATCAAACTAGTTTACAATTATATGAGAATGCATATCTTATTTATTTTTGTTCCTGTGCCCCTATCACTTTTTAAATTCCTGTTCTCTTTCTCCTGTAATGATGAGGCTCAGCCAGTCTTGCCTCCTGTGAAACAGAATAATGGAAAGGGGAAAAAAGACTGTGGGTTGAGAGATGACAAAAGCCACACCAAAACCAGAAGCCCTCAGGGAGCCCTAAAGAAAATCACACCAACAAGAATGAACAAAGAACTACCTTGTGCAAATCACTGATTTCAGTCTCTTGTGTGTTCTTTCTTCTCTACCCAACACTTAAGGACTACTCAGAGTTTGTTCCTGGCCCCCTCCTCTTCTCTCTCCACTTTTCCCCTTGGGTGAACTCATCTACTTTCCTGGATATATACAGACCCCTGCTAAGCTGCTGATTCTCAAATTGACATCTCCAGTCTAGATCTCTTTTGCAGGTTCCAGTCTTAATAATTACACAATTACCCACATTGCCTTTCTATTTAGTTGTCTTATTTAACAATGTCTAAAATGAATAAGCCCCACATCCTATCTTCTCCAAGTATTCCTCATCTTAATACTTAGGAGTCCATCCTTGAGATTTTTTTTTGGTTTTTGTTTTGTTTTGTTTTGTTTTTGATGGAGTCTTACTCTGTTGCCCAGGCTGGAGTACAGTGGCACCATCTTGGCTCACTGCAAACTCTGCCTCATGGGTTCAGCCAATTCTCCTGCCTCATCCTCTCGAGTAGCTGTGATTACAGGCACAAGCCACCACACCCAGGTAATTTTGTGTTTTTAACAGAGATGGTGTTTCACCATGTTGGTCAGGCTGGTCTTGAACTCTTGACCTCAAGTGATCAGCTCGCTTCAGCCTCCCAAAATGCTGGGGTTACGCACATGAACTACCGTGCCCAGCCAAGAGCTCTTGCTTTTCTTTTCTCAATTACTACATTCAAACTGTCATCAAGTTCTGTATACTCTAGTTCCAAAATTCATCTCAAATCATTTACTTCTCTACTTTGGTGAAGGTTACACCATTTCCCCTAAATTTTTGATGAAATGGATAAATAAAATGCTAAAAAATTTCAAAGGAGTGGGAGTACACCTGTAGTTAAGGAAACCAGAATGATTTCATAGAGGGCATGACACGTTAGATAATTCTTTGATAATGGATAGGGATGTAACGGATAGGTGGGGATGTAACGGATTTGGGGATACCACTGTAGACAAAGGGAACGGGGGGACAATGGCACAGAGGGAAAGAGTATGCTCTGGAAAAAAAATAAGTAGCCCAGTTGGGCTGGAGCTGAAAATATATTTAGAGGAGAAGTGGGAGCAAGGGCTAAAAACATAAAATTGAACTACATTGTGGAGGGCCTGAAATACCACAGTGGGACAGATTAAGTTGATTTGTATACTTCCTGCTTTCCCGATGTGCCTTGTTGTTCATGGTCATAAATGTGTATCAGCGGAAATGGAAGACAACCTGTACTCTCTTAATTGTTCTGCATTTCACTGGGGTCTTTTCCATTCTAAATGTACAAGGGGATGCCCCAGAATATAGAAATGTTTTCTACTGTTTTTATTCTATAACATCAATTATTAAGCAACACTGTATATTAGCAGAGCCATATACTTATTATAATAGTAATTGCTTCCACATGCTTATTTTCAGAGTCTTTTCTTATGTACTGAGATATTTATCTTGCCTGCAGAACTACCTATTTTGTGAAAATACCAATAGCAGGGCCACCACTGTGTTTATGATTACTAACCTCATTGAATCAAAGGCACCACAGATGGAGGAAGTTTTAAGAATATTTAATGCATAATTTACTCGATTCTATCTCCTCAAGGTGCCTTGCAGATTGTCCTAGTACATGTGAGTTTCCTTTCATCATGTGGAATGCAATTCTATCCTTGGTTTGTTATAAATTAACAATCTGATATAAAGTCCTGCATTCCAAACAATAGCTGACATATTTAATATGGAAAAAAATTTCCCCACTCTACTTAAAGCTAGCATTTCTTCTTTGGTCAGTGCGACAATTTTAAATTGCTTTCAAGTTAGCCCTGATTCCTGAGGCAACTCCGTAATATATTTGGTGTTCTATCCCACAGAAAATAAGTCGCATGCTTTTGAAAATGTAGCCAAGTGATTTTCACACCAATAAGTGAACATTTTCAAGCCTTTGTATAAACAACAAGGTACAATAGGACCTGGGATCACTGTAGACATTAATCTGGGATCACTGTAGACATTGTAAAAAGCTAATACAAACTAAAAAGTGAGATGCGTCGTCCCAATATCTTTTCATATGGAGAAGAAATACAAATCATGAAATAAAAAATACATGTAGACAATGAATACATGAAGAGTTGCTCAGATTAAAGTGGAGGGAAGCCAGAATAAAAATATTATGATCCATAATTTGGTAAAATATTAGTGATCATTCCCAGTGACTCCTGAGCTCAAGAACCCCGTGTGCCTGTTGATTCTCCCACAGTGCTGGTGCAAGAGTTCCTCTGAGAACACTGGTTGAAAAGGATTGCAATTTCACATAGCTGTGTATGTTCTAACTCTTCTAGGAATTCATCCTAAGAAAACAGTCAGGGATGTCCACAGGAATGTAGCTAGAAGGATGTTATTCATCACATTGCTCTTTACTGCAACTAAAATAAAAATTAGTTAAATGTACAATGTAAGGAAATTGAGGAAATGGATTCCATTAAAGGAGTACTATGCTCCTCTTAAATATTGAAGAAAATATTTAATGTCACGGGGAAATGATTTTAGTTCATTTCCCAAAAAAATTGACGCTACATAGGACTTGTAAAACATGCCAACTCTGTAAAATTATTAATCTCCCTCTCTCTTTCTCTCAGACAGATACACAGACCAAAGGATATATGCCTCAAAATATTAACCATAGTTAGTGTTGGTGTCAAATTATAGGTGATTTCTATTCTTTTTCATGCCTATATGTATGTATATATGTTATATATGTGCTATATATGTACATTTACTTTGTATAATTCTATGTTATATAGTTAATACACATGTATATCTAAATATAATGCATATAAAACATATAGATATCTTACTTTGGACAGTGTAAAGATTTAACAATAAAGATTGAACTTTTTCAGAAATGGTTAGTATTAAAGTGAAAAACTGCTAGCTTTAGGATTCTGTTTTATTTTGAGAGTCCAAATGGGCTGAGAATCTTTAGAAAGTATCACAGAGAACAATATTTTTTATCAAATTCTGTAGGACCTGATAAATATATTTGCTCTTACAAAGTAAGGGAGAATGAGAGTAATAAAATGTAGTACTCATCTTTAAAAAGTTAGAAAAAGCACAACACAATTGTATCAAGCACTCTCTCAGACCACAGTGAAATAAAACTAGAAATAAACTCCAAAAGGAATCTCAAAACCATGGAAATACATGGAAATTGCATAACCTGTACCTGAATGATCACTGGGTCAAAAATGAAATCGAGATGTAAAGTAAAAAATTATTCGAACTGAATGACATGACACAACCTATCAAAATCTCTGGGACACAGCAAAGGTGGTTCTAAGAGGAAAGTTCATAGCCTTAAACCCCTACATCAAAAAGTCTGAAAGAACACAAACAGACAGTCTAAGGTCACACCTCAAGGAGCAAGAGAAACAAGAACAAACCAAACCCAAACCCAGCAGAAGAAAGAAAATAACCAAGATCAGAGAAGAATTAAATAAAATTGAAGGAAAAAAATACAAAAGATAAATGAAACAAAAGCTGGCTCTTTGCAAAGATGAATAAAATTGATAGACCATTAGCAAGATTAACTAAGGAAAGAAGAGACAAAATCCAAATAAGCTCAATAAGAAATGAAACGGGAGATATTACAACTGACATCACAGAAATACAAAAGATCAGTCAATGCTACTACGAACACCTTTATGTGCATAAACTAGGAAAACTAGGAGAGATGGATAAATTCCTGGAAAGGTACAACCCTCCCAGCTTAAATCAGGAAGAATTAGATACCCTGAACAGACCAATAACAAGAAGTGAGATTGAAATGGTAATTAAAAATTACCAACAAAGAAAAGTTCAGGACCAGACAGATTCACAGCAGAATTCTACCATTCAAAGAAGAATTGGTACCAATCCTATTGACACTAATCCACAAGACACAGAAAGAGGGAACCCTCCCTAAATTATTTTATGAAGCCAGTATCACCCTAATATCAAAACCAGGAAAGGACATAACCAAAATGAAAACTACAGATCAATATCCCTGATGAACATAGATACTAAAATCCTTAACAAAATACTAGCTAACCAAATCCAACAACATATCAAAAAGATAATCCACCATGATCCAGTGGGTTTCATACCATACCAGGGATTCAGAGATGGTTTAACATATGCAAGTCAATAAATGTGATTCACAGCATAAACAGAATTAAAAACAAACATCATATGATCATCTCAACAGATGCAGAAAAAACATCTGAAAAAAATCCAGCTTCACTTTATGATTAAAACTCTCAGCAAAATCGGCACACAAGGGACATACCTCAAAATAATAAAAGCCACCTGTGACAAACCCACAGCCAACATAATACTGAAAGGGAAAAAGTTGAAAGCGTTCCCTCTGAGAACTGGAACAAAGCAAGGATGCCCACTGTCACCACTCCTCTTCAACGTAGTACTGGAAGTCCTAGCCAGAGCAATCAGACAAGAGAAAGAAATAAAGGGCATCCAAATCTGTAAAGAGAAAGTCAAACCATTGCTGTTTGCTGATGATATGATTTTTTACCTAGAAAACCCTGAAGACTCCTCCAGAAAGCTCCTAGAACTGATCAAAGAATTCAGCAAACTTTCCAGATACAAAATTAATGTACACAAATCAGTAGTTCCTCTATACATCAACAATGACAAAGCTGAGAATCAAATCAAGAATTCAACCCCTTTTAGAATACCCACAAAACAAAACAAAACAAAAAAACACTTAGGAATATACCTAACCAAGGAGGTGAAAGACCTCTACAAGGAAAACTACAACACACTGCTGAAAGAAATCATAGATGACACAAACAAATGGAAACACATCCCATGCTCATGGATGGGTATAATCAATATTACAAAATGACCATACTGCCAAAAGCAATCCACAAATTCAATGCAATTCCCTCAAAATATCACCATCATTCTTCACTGAATTAGAAAAACACTCTAAAATTCATATGGAACCAAAAAAGAGGCAGCATAGTCAAAGCAAGACTAAACAAAAAGAACAAATCTGGAGGCATCATATTACCTGATTTCAAACTACAGTATAAGGCCATAGTCCAAAACAGCACAGTACTAGTATAAAAATAGGCATATAAAAATGGGACAGAATAGAGAACCCAGAAATAAACCCAAATACTTGCAGGAACTGATCTTCAACAATGCAAACAAAAACATAAAGTGGAGAAAGGACACCCTTTTCAACAAATGGTGCTGAGATAATTGGCTAGCCACATGTAGGAGAATGAAACTGGATCCTCATCTCTCACCTTATACAAAAATCATCTCATGATGGATTAAGGACTTAAATTTAAGACTTGAAACTATAAAAATTCTAGAAGATAACATTGGAAAAATCCTTCTAGTCATTAGCTGAGGCAAGGATTTTATGACCAGGAACCCAAAAGGAAATGCAATAAAAACAAAGATGAATAGCTGAGACTCAATTAAACTAAAGAGCTTCTGCATGCAAAAAGGAACAGTCAGCAGAGTAAAGAGACAACCCACAGAGTGGGAGAAAATCTTCACAATCTATACATCTGACAAAGGGCTAATATCCAGAATCTACAATGAACTCAAACAAATCAACGAGAAAAAAATAATCATCCCATCAAAAAGCAGTCTAAGGACAAGAAGAGACAATTTTCAAAAGAAGATATACAAACGGCCAACAAACATATGAAAAAATGCTCAACATCACTAATGATCAGGGAAATGCAAATCAAAACCACAATGTGATTCCACTGTACTGCTGCAAAAATGGCCATAATCAAAAAATCAAAAAATCATAGATGTTGGCATGGATGCGGTGAACAGGGAACACTTCTCCTCCGCTGGTTGGAATGTAAACTAGTACGACCACTAAGGAAAACAGTGTGGAGATTCCTTAAAGAACTAAACGTAGAACTACCATTTGATCCAGCAATTCCACTAATGGGTATCTACTCAGAGGAAAAGAAGTCTTTATATGTAAAAAGATACTTGCACATGCATGTTTACAGCAGCACAATTCACAATTGCAAAGACATGGAACCATCCCAAATGCTCATCAATCAACGTGTGGATAAAGAAACTGTGAGATATATATATATATATAATGGAATACTACTCAGTCACAAAAGGAATGAATTGATAGCATTCACAGCATGATTCTAAGTGAAGTAACTCAGGGATGGAAAACCAAACATCATATGTTCTCACTCATAAGTGGGAGTTAAGGTATGAGGATGCAAAGGCATAAGAAAGACACATGGACTTTGGGGACTCAGGGGGAAAGGTGGGAAGGCACTGAGGGATGAAATACTGCAAATAGGATGCATATACTGCTTGGGTGATGGGTGCACCAAAATCTCACAAATCACCAGTAAAGAAGTCACACATGTAAACAAACACCACCTGTTCTCCAACAACCTATAGAAATAAAAAAAAATTAAAAAACAAACCTAAGAAAATCCCACAATATAATCCAAAAGTTAAAATGAGGAAATGAAAAAATATGATAAAGATGAATGTAATGAGAAAGAAAAATTAAAGTACATAAAGACAAATAGAAAGCTTGAAAAAAAAATAGATGTCTTTCAAGCCTGATTAAAAAACATGAGAGATAAAAATATAAAAGATTAGAGATGAGAAGGGAGACATAACTATAGTTACAGGAGCAATTAAACAAATTGCATGAGAATATGATTCATGAAGAAGCGACAAGGATATAGAAGCAGAAATAATCTTCAAGAAGCTATTAATCAATCTGGAATCTGGAATAGTTCTAGCCAATGTTCACCTACAACACACTTACTGTGCCCTTAAAAATAATATTATGACTTTTTTCCTTGTACAAAGCAATATTTGATGCTACTTTATTATTTAATCATTTGATTAAATATTATAAACACTGGAGTCTAGCTGTTGTAATACTGTATTCTACATGTAAGCAGGATAGATTGCACTGTAAGGTACACTCCCTGCATTGCGAGAGTGTGGGGTTATGTACTTCCTCCTATTTTCCTGCTATTCAGCATAAAATTAAATGCCTTTTAAATTTTATCATCTTAGTTACTAATATTCAGCATTCACATGCTAGTCAGAGGTTAATTTCTCCTACTGAAATGCCAAGAAGCAGGTAGACTCTGTGGTATAAGGGTTTCTGGAGTCCTTCTACCTGCACTGCTCTTCTCTTTTCTGATATCACTTGTAACTTTGTTACTTTCCATCCAAACACGTGTGTGTGTGTGTGTGTGTGTGTGTGCGCGTGCTGTATCTGTGTGTTTCAATCAGATGCTTCCTAAAATATTGCAGTCTTTGCTCACATAAACTTTCAATAGTTCTGTATTGTCTGCTTGATCAGACCTTAACTCCTTAAGATGAAGCTCGCAGCTCTTGGTCATCTGATTACTACACATCTATTCATGTATTTCTACTGCTATTCAATAAAATCACTATATTCCAATTAGCCTGACTAGAGTTGGAATTTTTTCTAGACAAGAAAGTGTCCCTGAAAAATCATCATCATCTTCACCTCACCTCCCATTCTCCAACCACCATACACTCTCACTTTTCTTCATTTAGAATATTCATCATCTAATTTCCATACATAAAAGTCCTGACTCCTATTTACAACCTAATTAAAACCACACCTTCTCAAAGCTTCCCTTAGTGTACCAGTATGCTAATATAAATAATGTTTATTTTCTTCTCTCCCTATTGAGGGTATACAGGAATATCTCTGTAAATGCATGGGAGTGCTTGGTTTCTTCAAGAAACAACAAAGTCAATATTTTTGTCTATTCATCTAGGAAGTGAAAGTCAGCAGAGAGAACTGAAAGAGAAAAATAGGAATTTTGCCATAACATAGTTAGGTATGATTAGCACATATGGTCATTACCAATACAAAGACAACCAAACAGGTTGCCACAAAATAATGAATTATCCAAATATTTTGAGGAGTGAGTGGTTGCTCACGCTTAATTTTCTGGGAAATCAAAGGTCTAAAATAATCAACGTAAGTCTTTTGGACACATCTCCAATGTACACATTTCTGTATTTATGTAACCTGTCATGTACGCTGTGTGTGTGCATGTGTATGTGTGCATATACATACACCAATAAATTACTTGCATCGTAAAACGTATTCAAAAGTTAAAATTTTAAAGAACAAGTGAAAATGAAGGTAAATTTATATGGAAGTTTTGATTATTTTTTATCCTGTACCAGTTTATCGTGATGCTCAAACCACATCTTGGAGACATGATCCCACTAGTTTTGACAAAAGGATAGAATGAAGTAATAAAGAAATTAGCTCATGGAGTAGGTGATTAGGCCCTGCTGGATGCAGGTTGGGGAGGGTGTTAGGGGAAAGGTGAGAGTTGGGAAGGGAAGAGAGACATATTGCAAATAAAGTGGATTTCCCACCAAGTCAAATATTTCTCTGACAGTTTCAAATTGGTTCGGAGCTCCTCAGAGGCAAGAGTTCTTATGTGGGACTTGAGAAAACATGGGTGTTTTTCTGTGGATTCTGACTTACATGGATGAGACAGCATCACTGGTTTAAGGGATCTCAGGCTTTAAAGGGCGTGCTCCTGGATGTAAGATGACTCACAGAGTTCAAGATGCAAGAAGGTCAACACAGGTTTCTCTTCTCTCTCTCCCCTGAAACTATACACTACAAAATGTCTACAGTGCTCATTTTGGCGTTTTCATATATGGTCTTCATACCCCTGGAATTTGATCAATTTATATTTATTGATTTCTATCCCTCTCAATAACATCCCTCTTCCCAACAAAGCACCTTCCCCACCATGCACACACAACACAGACACACAAATACAAAGAGACACACACACAATGGCTTTGTCCAATGCAGAGCAATTAGCAATTACTTGAAATCTTTTCAGAAATAAGCACCCCCCAAAATTAACGTCTCTCCTCATCTGAGAGTACTTTCCTATTTTTCACCAATATTGAATAAAACAACACATAGTTTAACTTTATATTTGTGTGCATATTAAAATGTGCATATCTAAGCATAGTGTGGTACCTTTCAAACACCAATTTTCTTCTTTAAAAATTTGTTTCAAAGATCCTTTTTGATTATCGAATGTGTCAGTGTATTTCTTGCATAAAATACTATGAAAAAATATTTCCCTAAACTAAAAATTTTAAAAAATTCCTTTCAAAGATCCTTTTTGATTATTGAATGTGTCATAGTATATTTCTTACATAAAATACTACAAAAAATACTCCTCCCAAAACTCCTCCAGTGCCTAACTTTCTGGCTGTAAGTGAGTTCATGCCCCTTTCCTCATGATTAACACGGATGGAAAGACTGCCGTGGTGCTTATCCTTTTTGTTCCCCTCAGAATAGTATAACTCTGCATAAGTTATCTCTTAACCTACTCTTTTTCAAAGAATGCCTACTCAAATATTTCAGTCCTCCTTAGGAAACATGCTTATATTTCAGTTAACTTTTCTTCTTCACAAATAAATGAGGATGGAGAGTGCAAGTCACTCCTCAATGTTCCTTGGCTAGCCTGCTTCTACACGGGTTGAAGAACATTTCTTGGTTTCTGGAACACCGTTTCTGACTCACTGGTTCCCAGCTCAGCATGAGCTCACATTGCTCCATGTCTTTCTCTCTTGTCATACTGAAGGTCTTCGTCTATCACTGCATGTCTCTCTTCTAGCCTTCACTTTATTGTCTCCAACTTCATTGTTACAGACTCCATAAACCATTTGCTGGATCAAAACTGAACATAATTAGCACAAAGTCATTTTCCTCCTCTTTAAATGGCTTCCTCCTGAAAAGCCCTGGGGTTTTCCTCAATCAGCTGAAGTAGCTAAAGTTTTTAAAGTAGGTTTTCCCTCCATCTATTTCCAAATAGTCCACCTAACACTTTTACATTAAAATAGCTTTAAGAATATGTGTTAAATCAAATACTCTGACCTTAATTTTTCAGTACTTCAGGGCATCTACTACTTCGGAAGATGGAGATGACATATTACCCACTTAAACTCACCCCCCACGTATACAATTATTTTATTACTTTCTAAATTAAATTGATTTTAATTGATTTAATTTTATCGGAAGCATTTAAATCTAAATGCCTTAAAACCATTTTAGAAATTTAGAGCAAAATTAAACCCACTTTGCAGATGGAGCAAACTTACCAAAAGAAGTAACATTCTAACTCTGAATACATGAACCCATAAAACTGCTGCGTTCTAGCTTTCTACAATTTTTATATCTGATTTCCATAAAGATTGTATGTAGGTCAAGGGTCTTGATAACTCAAGGATCAACAAAGGCTAAGTCAGACCTTAAACAACAGAGTAGCCTGGAGGAGGATCAGGTGACCTCAAAGACATGGAATCTATGCAGAACTGCTACTGCTTCTAATCCTATCTGTCCCGACCGAAACCTCAACCAGTGTGACTGAATCTTCTTATGTTTTGAGAATGGCCAAAAATAAAAATTTCTAATATAAAATCTCTCACTTTCAAAACGTTGGTTGTTAATCTAAAAATGTTTGATACTGCACTAATCAAATTAAACAATTCAAACTGGATTCAGCCTGTAGACTAACATGCAGTTCGTAACTTCTGTTGTTAACTATCCCATAAACCACTTAGCCACAGCTTAAACTCCTTTAACATTCCTCAAACTGAGTTGATGGAAAGCAGGAAAGAACAATTTTCTAGAAAGTTCTTACAGCTAGCACTTAAATAATACTCAAAATTAAATCACAAGTAACATTCTTAGTTTCATGTATAAGTCTATATACATAATGCCCACATATCTGGAATTTCTATCCTATTTACAAATCTATTATTAATACCTGAAATTTTCTTCTACCTGCTATGTCTCAGTTTCAGAAGGGTTAATTGAAGTGCCTCATTACTTCTCATACATTCTTTTCTAACTCGTTTTACTTTGATATTATTTTTTGTGCAGGCTTCTTCTGATTCAATTGTAGAAAATTTATACTATCAACTTCCTTAGTTTTAACTCATCTTATTTATGACTTTAATTCTCAAGGCATGGCACATCTCTCCCACCTATTAGATAAATTTAATTTGATCATTGACAAACAATAACTAAACTTAAGAAAATGACCAAACAATAAGCAAAGAAAGAGTTTTCTGACTGAAGAGGCTTCCAGTTGCGAATGGACAAAAACATTTTGCTTCTTACCATTTTACTGCCTTCACAGTAAAAAGAGCAACTCAACTGAAGTTAAAGTACTGATATCAGGAACTCAGCAGCTTAAAACCAAATGATTATCCACCAAGTCCAATGTCTCCCCGAAGGCCTGGAGATTACACATGTAATAATCAGGCTGCCCTTGCCAAAAGGAAGGCTTAGTGCTTCATTTTATTTATTGTATTTATTGAATGGAGCTATTCCTTGATAGCCCCTGGGAGCATTAGCAAACATGAAAGAAACCACCAAAGGAAAGGAAAAAATATATAAATAACTAAAGACCATGCCACTAAAGTTTATAATCTGGAAAGTGCAATACTGAAATAAAGCACAGACTCCTACACTCCTTGAAGTACTCTGTTCTACTTTACAGTAATGTAAGAATTGCTTAATTTGCCAAAAAAGTAAACCTCTAAAGTTTCATACAAGTCCATTTGCAGAATATCAATCCTTTCACTTCTAGCTTTCGTATCATGCCAAGTGACAATGTGATATTCTTACATTTTGCCTCTGGTTATATGTTATTATCAGCTGTGTTTTAGCATCGTAGTGATCATATATTAAGACTCCCATTAATAAGCTTTTTAAAAATAAGTTTTCTCTATAGCCTCTGATACCTGGACTTTGAGGGAATTGAATTAGAAAAATGTAAAGGAGATCATTCTTTCATTTAGGATTGGAAAAGACAGAACCTATGATATTTTGTGTTTATGTCTTTCATTTTTTTAAAATCCATGATAATTCATTTCATATTCTTCTTTATAATGGTATTCTTTTAAATGTACATGTATATAAAATAAAGCTTAAAAACACAAATTGAAATCATTGCCATCCAAAGGGCTTAAAAGTTTCTTCTGGTTTTTGTTGTTTGTTTTTTTTTTTGGTATGTTTTTAAATTTTGTTTTGTTTTTAAGAAATTGAGGCAACAATTTGCTTTAAGTTCCATGGAAATTGGCTTCATAAAATGTGGCTGGAAAAGAAATCATCCCATATCAACATTAAGCACAGTCAAATATGAATGTATACCTTTTGTAGCTACTTCTTTTACTATTCTTGCCATTGCCTTTTCACTTCCTTAAGAGCAAAATTACGGGCCTTTGGCTAGGTCTGGAGTTCATAGTAAGTTTTTACGTCTGTTACAGGCATTCGCTGTGATTTTACACGAGGGATTTGGGAGAAGAAAGGAGTAGAGTGGGTTATAAAACACAGAATTAATTTGAGCATGTAAGAGTAATAGAGTGGGGGTAGAAATAGAATCCCACTTGCATGTTTACTTTGTGTTTACTGAAGAAATGCTCCAATGCTAGATTTATTGAGAAGCCGCTTTCTGGAGAGAAAAGAGAAAAATTTAAGTAACTCACCTTGAATGACAAATGAATGCAACTTGGTTGGCAGTGACAATCTAAGGACATTGTCGCTGGTGCTAAGGAAAATCCTTCCTTCCCTCAGGCTTCATTCCTCATGTCTCAGATAACAAGCAGTGAGTACCTGGGTGTGTTGAAACTCTGCCGAGGAGACGGATATGCTACAGACCTTTTGCGAAAAGGACTCAATCTAATAGAATCTGTGTTCCACAAATACACTTTACATAAATCCATTACGTGCCCAGAGCCTGCTTGTTTTATAAATGCATTTTGTGAAATGCAATGGAATTAACCCAACATTTATATTTCAACCTCAAAGTACATTATGAGAATTGTAAATTTCCCAATTACAACAGATGAAAATGAACATTGTGCTTATTTACTTTGGGTGGACATGGAGAGGGGTGGGGAAGAATAATTTTCTTAAAGGTTTAACCGACGCTGGATTTCATTTACTGCCATTTCTGGCTTCCTATTTCATACCAACTTTATTTTCTTTGTTTATTGTTCTTGTTTTGTTTTGTTTTTCCCTTTCTGGATTTCCAGTGAAATAACTGAAACTAGAATTTTGCTGGAAGAAAAAAAAAACTGAAGGATATTTTTAAGTCCCAAGGTGAAGAAATTACCTGAGGGAGTCAAGAGAACACAGACCAGATTTTTACAGTTTGTGCTACTTTGCATCTTTAAGGAGGCAATTAGTTATTCTTGTGTATTAGTGACTGTGCCATTTTCTCCATAACTCAGATAATACAAATGGTCTTAGAGAGGACATATTTTAAGGGGGTCATTTATTACTGAACGAAAGTATGGATTCTAATTTAAGATTACTAGGAAAGCCCTTTCTCTGGATGTCGTCAAATTTCACAGCAGCAAAAACTTGACCAAGTTGTTCTCAACTCTCATTGCCATTTCTAGCCAAATCATCATTGACTTCAAGATAGGATTAAAGAACCTGAAAAGATAACATGAATCTGAGAGTTTTATCTATTTGAAGTAACCGGAGCCAAGCCAGCACAATGCTAATGTAGTGGCTAAATTAGTGAGTGTAGTATGCAGCACTCTGGTATCTATACTACCAAAAAAAAAACGAAAAAGAAAGAAAGACAGGTTCACCTGTTTGATGGGACTGTCAAGTTATCCAATGGGTCATTTGTGTCACAGCAGCACATAGGAAGCACAATCAACATTGATCTAGGGAGAACTGTTGTCAAAGTTAGAGATTTTACTATATGACTGTGCAGACTGAACACACACTTCTTATCACCAAAAAGGAAGTTGGTTTCTGAGAGCTGTCTTCACTCACTAACTATGCTTAGCAAAATCACAATTGGAATTTTTAAGGGAGATTTTTAAATAAGCGCAGTGAAAAATCCATGTATCCTAAAATCCCACCATGAAATGAAATTAAAACATATGGAATCCCACAGAAAAGATTCATTTTATGACCATGTGTCTTTAAAACCTAAAATTAAATTGGAGAGCTTCTATCTCAAAGTATAGATTCCTGTTACTTCCTCTTCAAGAAAGGCATACCTAAAAGGTTATTGATTTGGTTCTGAAGGACACAGTGTTTATTATGGAGGAAGCCACTGCTGGGTACAAGTGTGAGAAATTAATGATGGCTTTGTAAGTGTCCATGCCGTGGTGTGGAACCAGTGGGGCAACTGTCAATCTATATGATAATACATTCCCAAACTTCATAAAATCAGTGATGTGAAAAAGCATTGATTTCTTTGTGAGCTAAACAGAATTCGTCAGAGAGAAAGAGCAAGAAGTTTACTGAAGTTAACACCTCTGCCTGCAGAGTTGCTCACACTTCAATTTTTATTTGCTTAAAGAGTTTATGATGTGATGTGTAAAATTTCTTATTTTTATTTCTGGCCAAGAATGAGAACAGAAGACACATTATGTACCTCTTTTCAATATGTAAAATATTGAAAAAATGTTTTAAAAGTAAAAAGAAAGACAGTCTACCTGTATGTTTTAAAATAACCATCTCTCATCTAATTTGAACTCTGACTTCAATACCTCCTTTGTGCCTTGCCAGCCACACTCACATACAGAGTTGCTTAGTACTTCTAAGTATATTTTCTTTATGTAATTCTGACTGCATTGCAACTAGCACTACAGGAAATAATCAGGACACTGTATCTAAGAGTTTATTTCTTATCAGTATGCAGGGATTTATACAGACTCACAGAAAGTAAAAATTATTCAAATATGATGTTTTGAATAATACTGAAAAAAATGAAACTACTATTGGTCTACCAAATACATGATTAATTTCAGATTTTTTTCATCCATAACTCTTCTAGGTAAATTCATGGCAAACATATTTTGTGCCCTTGGCTTCACCGGAAACACCCCCTTATTAGATGAGTTTTTAAGATGCATATAACTTAAATGGGAGAAGGTGCAGGTCTATAAATATGTATAAACAACTCTGCATAGATGGTTCCCTCCATAGGTGTAAGAATACCAACTATGAGGGACTTGCTAAAATTCCTTGTTTAAAATGTGCCATAAATTCTTGGATAACAAGTGATTTTATTTATTAGGCCATCAAATTGCCTTCATTTAAATAGTATCTGACACACACAATGAAGTTGAAAAAGGACATCAGTAAATGGATTCAACATATGCTTTTATGGAAACTTCTAAAAGTAATTTCCTATCAAATAAGCACCTCAGAGTGTCAAATGTGCCAAGTGTCAGAATTTTGTTAAAATTCAAAAGGAGTCAAGTGCAGATTTTTCCTTGAGAGTACACCTTGATTAGCTACATGAACGGAGGCATAAGTAAGACACATCCCCTTGTCCCCACTGTAGAATAAATTATTTCAAAATTAAACATAAATTTCAATGCAAAAAAGTGACATCTTTTTGAGTATGTGAGACTTACCCAGGAAATGATGTATTTTCAACACAGTTTTGAGATTAAATGATATTTAGCTATGCTTTTGCATTCACAACAAGCTGTCCGCCTGCAAATTTCCTTTTTCTTTTTTAAATGAAAGGAAATATTTAAAGCTGCTCTGGCAGAAGTTTATAATATTTTATATAAACATTCTTAACTGATCTATTTGTAAACATTTTAATGGTAATGGTAATTCTTTTAGCAAACATGCAATCTATTCATAACACACCACATAGCATTTGATGTTTTCTTCTTAAATCGGCTGTAACCTAATGCAATTTATCTTTTTAAAAAATGTTTTTGACTAAACACACTTCGGAATTGCTCAGAAACCCACAAATAAGCACCTTATCTCTTCAATGACTTGCTTAGGCTTCTCTATATTTACTGCTTAATGATTGGAAGGATTTAATTTTCAAAGTTTCATTAAACCTCACCTAGAAAGCTGATGGATAGGCAATAGTGATTTGTGACAGAAGATGCAGGAAACTATTAACCTACATAGGTGCCAAGGGGAAAAGTAAACATATAAAGAATTCTTTTTTTTTTTTGAAGACAAGTCTCTTCCTATTTGTCATTATTAAGCTCCAGAGCATCTGTTCCAAGTTTGATCTTCAATACGGATATGAGGCATTGCCGCCTGGAAATGAAAGTCTAAGATAAGGTGAGATTCTTAAGAGATCTTCATGAAAAAAAATAACCCAGGTTTCCATTTACTGGGAAGGGGAAATCAATACAAAGACCTAGAAACTTGTGGAGAGAGGACATTTTCTAGGTATAGGTCATAGTTTATCAAGCTGCCTCTTTTGCAATGTAATTTACTTGCTAATAAGACCAACTGACTACACCTGAATGCTGTGTTATCATCAAAATGTGATTTTAAAATTCTCTTCTCATTTCTTGTGTGCTGGAGGGTTGCTGGTTTATTTCCCCCCAGCTCACACTGTGGAAACAAGGTCAACTTCAAAGAAAATGAATGGTTTTATGACGCCACTTTATTAAAAAACAAAAACATTCGAAGCCCCACGTGGTGCAGTGCACAGAACATAAAAAGGTATTTAAGAAGTGGGCCTACCGTTCTCATCATCTGATTTATTTTCGTTGTCAGAGTCAGTCAGGGTAAGGGCCGAGTTTTCACGACTGGACAGGCCGGAACTGCGCCTGGATTTTATTCCTCTCCCCCACAGTCTGATGGCGTGTTCTGGAGACATCCCTCCCTCGGTGTCGGAGTCGGCATCAGACCCTGTGCTAAGGGAGTAGCCCTGGTGAAGGATCCCCATGTCAGAGCAGTAGCCGCTTCGGTGTGGGGAGGGCTCACAGATGCCCAGTTCCGCAAGGGTGAAGTTGGTTCCTAGGGTGAGAGTGACAGAGAAGCTGATTAAAATTTGTGAGATGCTTTACAAAGTTAAAATGTAGTCTTACAAAACAAAGCAGACACTTTTCCCGTCTGACAAATACATGAAATTCACCGTGGTGTACAGAAACATATCTTGGACAAGAGTATTCAGGACAGTGGGATACCTTTGAAAAACAAACAAAAGAAAGAAAGTAAATATCGATTATAGGACAGAATGCTCAGATTTTATTTCAGAGATTTTTAGGTATGCTGACACTATTGTCTAGGTAGCTCCATGTAGGTGAAAAAACTCTGAATGTATAATAGCTAATATACACCAAGTGCTTACTTGTGCACCTTTTATTTTGCAACTTTCATTTTATATTTTTTAAAGTTTTGCATCTTTATGAAGATGACAATATTATTGTAATCCTTATGTAGATGATGAAACTGGGGACCAGAGGATTTAAGGCATTTATCCAAGGTCAAGCATCTTGATGGTCGCAATACCTGGATCTGATCCCTATGCAGGGATCAAATTAAGGTTCAAGTCTTATAGCCTTAACCCACTGATAAATATAAGTGGCAGCTAAAATACCTGGGTGCCCGTCCTAGCTTTCCACTGACAACAGTCTCATTTATGGCAATTCTCTTAACTCCACGAACCCCAATTTTCTCATTTGTGAAATCTGGGCATTAATCTCTTAAAATCTTCTCAGGGTGATTGTGTGCCTCATATGATAATATGTGCCAAATTAGTCATTTTTAATAAATGCTGTCATGCGTTGCTTAAAGAGAGGGATACGTTCTGAGCAATGTGTCCTTAGGTGATGTTTGCTCTGAGAACATCAGAGTGACTTACACAAACCTAGATGGTCTAGCCTATTACACACCTAGGCTTTGGTTTAGCGTACTGCTCTTACACTACAGACCTGCACAGCATGTTACTGAACTGAATACCATAGGCAAAGTAACATAATGGCAAGTATTTTTTGTATTTGAACATAGAAAAGACACACTAAAAATACAGTATTATAATCCTACAAGACCACTGTTGTATACATGGCCCATCACTGGCAGAAATGAAGTTATGTTAGGTATGTATATGTAATGTGTCACTGAAATCAGCAACCTAGAGACGAAGAGCTACTCCTTTGGTTTTTAAATGGTATCAAAGAATCTCTCTTTGCTAACACAATTTAAAGTCACAAGTAGGCTTCACTTATGGAAAGTGAATGTGTGCACATGAAGACCTATAGGGGTGAACTCATGATCTGACAGGAAGCAAAGAGAATAGGTTTTTACTGAACACGTTATCATGTTCTATAAACATGTGTGTTATTAGGTGTCAGAAAATGGGCCAGCTACCTTTAGGCTTTATGCCACTTAAATACCATCATCGGTCAGCATTTTAGGTGTTGACCTCACCTCTTTACAAGCAGAGGTTAAACACCATGTCCAAGGTCACACCTGGGCACACAGCAGATCCAGGGTTCACCTCTGTACCTGCAGACCCCCAGCCTGTGCTGCTTCTACAGTGTCAGCAGTCTCCAGCCAAAGCAAACCTGGCAACATTTTTGTGCAGTTTATTTATTTGTGCGCTTTACTATTTGGCTCTTTAAGAGATATTTTAAGGTTTCAATGAGAAATAGATAGAATCAAGTGGTCCACTCTACTTACTGATGTATAATGCTGATTTCTTTTGTCTTTAACCAATTTATGACAATGAAAAGTAAATGCAGTGGAGAAATGCACTTCTCTGCTAAGAGTGGAGAAAACCTCATAAATAATACCAAAGCCAGGAGTTTACCCACTCTAAGTATATCTGTTACATAAAGGCCATTCCGTATCATTCATGTCTCTAAACTCTTGATGTAACTTGACACGCTGTGGTAGCCTACATACTCAATATCATTTATTACCTTTTATTTTACAAAGCACCAAACCACTGTTTAGTTCACATTACCCTTGTGGTACTTTAATTTGTAATAGACATATGTCTTTTTATTCCGAGTTTTTTTCTTGTCTTCACTGCACACTGAGCTTTCCCAGCCTAATTTGGTTGTGTAAATGGAATCAAGCCCAATTCTACACATAATTGTCTCTTCAGAATGAAACTTATTCATTGGAGAGTAAACCCAAGTGCAGATTCCTGTCAGCATGGGGTGATAACCCACTACCTGTGCAGTGAAGAGGGAAGTCCTCTCTGCCATCAGCACAGTGCTAAGTGCTGCTGTTTATTCCCTGGGTGCGGTTTATCACGCTGTCTGAAATTCTCTGCCCAGCGTATTCAGTTCCAGTTTGCATCCTTGGTAATTAGTCTCATAATTATACATTAAAATGTATAAAATGTATATTTCAGTCTCAGTAGCCTATGAGAATGAAGTTACTGAGTGTGTGTGTGTGTGTATATATAATATGGAAAGATCTTTCCGTTGTTGCTTTTCTCATCCTTAAGTCATTGAAAAAAAAGTCATTTTAGAGTAATATTCCTCCATCTTGTCCTTAGAGATCAAGTTCCTTCTGGACAGAGTCATAAGATATGTTGATTCATTTTCCCACAATAAATGAAAATCCAAACTAAAACACACATATTTTTATTCCACATGTGAGGACTTGTAGGTATATAATCCCATTTAAAATGGAGTGGGTGTGTAGTAAGACAACTTTTCAGATAGCTTTCCACATCTCATTATCTAGAACTACTTTCAAAGATCTCCTTGGGAAAGAAGAAACAGCTGTGTGAGGACGGCAGTCTCTGTGAAGAGCATTGCATGTGTTTTTTGGCCTGGGTTCCAGAGGTAACAGTGGGCCGAGGCCATGGGACCACATGGAATACACACAGTGCCCCTTCTTTAGTTAAATTTACCTGAGAAAAGAAATTGAAATCTTATTTTTATGAGAAAACAAACTTGAGATCTTCATGAATCAGGTAAGATTTGCATACATTTAAAAAGTAACCACAAATGTTAGAAAAGAAAAAGTGTACTTTAAGAGTTTCCACTTCAAGCTTATAGCCCCGGAGCCACAAAGGAGTAACATTATAAAGAAAATTGGAAGTTCTGTGCTGAATTTGCCAGGAAAAGGTAAATGAGTATGTTTACATTGGTATATATAGAAAGGAAGATTTTCCTATAAAATCAATATTGATTTTTTTTTAAAAATTACCTTTTCATCTTCACCTTCCAACAGGATCATTCCTTGCCAATGCCACCATTTCCCCATAGTTCCTAGTTTGGTATCTTTCTAACCTCCACTAACTCAAAGAATAGGAACCTCGTTGAAAGTGTTAACACCTGGGACAGGTTCTGGACCAAGCTTTTTCCAGGCATGCTGGCTTAACATATGAAGCTAGCGAGTCATATACGCAGGAGAAAGAAAAAAAAAAATGGGTCTATCCAGTTATTAAATCATTCAACAAATATTTATTGTTCCTAGTGCTGTGCGAGGCATCAGGGATATAACAGTGTGCATTATAAAAATATAGTCCATGACATTTACAGTCTAATCGGGGAAAAAGGCATTAATCAAAGAATCACATAAACAAAGTACAATCCATACAGTGATAAATATTACATAGGAAGAGAACAGGCCGGGCACAGTGGCTCACTCCCATAATCCCAGCACTTTGGGAAGCTGAGGCAGATGGATCACCTGAGGTCAAGACTTCCAGACCAGCTTGACCAACGTGGAGAAACCCCGTTTCTACTAAAAATACAAAATTAGCCGGGGGTGGAGGTACATGCCTGTAATCCCAGCTACTCGGGAGGCTGAGGCAGGAGAATCACTTGAACCTGGGAGGCGGAGGTTGCGGTGAGCTGAGTTCACACCATTGCACTCCAGCCTAAGCCTGGGAAACAAGAGTGAAACTCTGTCTCAAAAAAAGAAAAAAGAACAGGGAGCCACGGAGGTCACCTAGTGGTCCAAGCCTCATGCCTTCACAGCCTGTTCACCAGCTGTTCATCTAGTTTGGGGTGAACGCTCCGAAGGACTGGGGATTTACTCCATTGAGAAGCTATCACACATACCTACTTCAGTTTGCTCATACCACACCCGGTTTTCCCAAACATTCCTCTATATGGATCGATTTCCAACCATTGTTTTCCATGTATTTTATCTTACAGCAAGAAACCCCGCACTCTATACACACTTCTCAGAATGTAAGTTAGTATGGAAGCATCTTTAATACCAGCTCAACTTACCATTTTGCACTTACTTTGCTCATCGATGGAAGACTGATTTTGCCCTAATTCATCTTGCACAATTAAGTCTTTAGTAAGCTCCGTGGCAGCTTTGAATGGAAGAGAGAAACTACTCAACATGTGATTCTCCAAGCTAAGATTTCTAGTGGAAAGCCATGAACCCTTCATTTCTTCTTTACTATCTTGCAGAAAGATAACGAGGAGGCACAATATATCAGTATTCATGGAATACGTATTTATTATTTATCTTCTATCTGCCTCCAGTCTCCCGATAGCACTGATTAAAGTGCATATGGATGATGTGCCAATGCATTTTATTTCAGGGACGAGCTCCATGGCTGTTGCCAGTAACTCACCCAGTGTGGCCCCAGAGTACATTATCGAGGCCAGAATCAATATTTTTATAGATAAATGATTACATGTAATCTATAATATTTACATAAAGCAATTTTAGTGTAATTTAAGGTTAGGAAAGAATGTTAACATCTAAAAACTGTTCAGTGATCAAAAGAGGGGAACACAAGTCTGAAAATAATTCTCTTGATAAATATCTTGGACATTAAATTGTCTTTTCTTGATCGTAACCACATTGTATAATCCAGATCCTCTCCATGCCTTTTTTAGAGAGAAATTTCGCAACAGAATTCAAGAGTCATCCTTTCACCCACTAATTCTACTTGGGATGCAATTTTAAGGAGATATATGTATGTGCATTGTGATTATGGCTTTATTTTATAAGTTTTTACCAACTTTGAAATAACCTTTAACTAGGAAAAGCACATATGTAGTTAAGTCAGAATTATCATGTCATGGTAATACCAGGATATACAAATAGCACTGAAAATGTCAGCATTGGAACAGATTTTTCTACTACAAGGGCAAGAAGATAAAAGTTAACTGTAGTAAAGTGAGAATGCAATACAGAAAACTCTCATTGTCTAAATGTTTATAATGCAAGTACCCTGAATTTAAGAGAAGAAACTTTATACAGAGAAATAAAATTGTAATAACATGAAAATAGTCACGAATGACCACTTATAAAATTAATCCTCACCTATCCCTGCCCACTTTCTCCTAGTATCTCTTCTCATATTAACTACCATATCAATGTGTAAGTAAGTAATTTCTTACTGAGAGCAGAAAGTAATATGGTGCCAATCTGTAATTAGATTGTAAAGCTTGGGAAGTTGCAGATTTCCATGAAGTCAACAAAAAGTATGCAAAAAAAAAATTTAGTTCATAAAAAGGTCACAGAATAACCAAAATCTAACAGAATTAAGCCAGTTAACAAGAGAAGATAGAATAGTGTGCTCACGATGATGGGAACGTCAAAATCTGATTTGACAGACATCTGGTTCTGGACCAAGATTTATTGTTCCCCTTCTCTACTTTTCCACTAACTACAGCTAAAAATCCTGGACATTACATACAAAAACCACATAAGCAGTTTCTGAAAAATGGGAGGGAAGGAGGTAGATTTAACAGGGTCCTGGAGCCTCAGGAACTACATGGTGGCGAGTTCCCTGGGATTTATTTTTGCCTCATGTGTTCCAAACCTGGTGCTAGAGAAACCTGCAAATTGGAAATGGCAGTGGACAAAACAAGCCCCAAGAACAGCCTGCTATAGCAAGGAGCCCCATCCCTACACTTCTACAAACACACCAGGGTAAAATTTTAAAAGACCAAGTGTTGTCCGTGGAGACCAGCAGCGCAGGAATCCTGGACTTTTATCCCCAGCCCTCCCTCTCCTTGCTGAGGGCAGAGAAGGCTAAATGTTAAATCTAATTTCACCAACACAATCAGAAGGGGACTTGTGGGGAATGGTAAGGAGATAACTCTCTCCCTCTCAATGAGGTTGTCATCGGCAGAGGCCTGGGGTGGGGGACGGGGAGGGTTCTAAAAACCCACCTCTGCCCTGCAGCAATGAAGCAGCATTCTTTCACTGCACCGTCTTCCCCACCTTGTCAGAGTACACGCAGTGGATGGACCTTTACGTTCACCTGGTAGTCAAGACGCAGTATCCCACTATTCCCATTGGCTCAGTGTCAGAAGAGGCTTACTGTAACAGAAGATTTAAATATGATCCAGGGTTTCATAATGTAATATTTCAATTGGCCAGGATATAGTAAAAAATCACTGGTCATACCACGTACCAAGAAAATCTCAACTTGAATGAGCAATGATAATTATTTAAATAAAAGGTTAATGAGAAGCCCTTAGGAAAATTAATGAACTCATCAAATATTTTTTGGAAAAAATGACTCTCTATGATCCTGCTGCAAAATGCAAGGCTAAAGGGAAAGATATAATGTGGTACAATGAAACAATTTTGCTGTAACATGAATATATATGCCCCACCCCCAAACTGTTATTCTTTATCATTTTGAAAAAAATATGTATCATTCAAATAGTGAATAATATTAAATTTAAACTGAACTATGCAAAATATGCATAGTTCTAATAGTAAATAAAAGTAAACAAACTGAAATATAGTTTTGAAAATTAGGTTTATTTTTTTCAAGATAGTTGCAATAAATTATTTTTACTATTTAATTTGAAATATTCATTCTTTTGAACATTGATTCCTTTTTTAAGTGGGCTTTTTCTAAAATCATTCATCCTAAAACAAAGAGAATCCCTTGTAAACATCATGGGTCACTTTTCTTGTGCAAATGTTAGAGCATACATTTTAAAGTCAAGAATGAATATGGAGTCCATTTTTTTCTAGCAGATATTTAAGAAAAAGATAGAAATTATAATGTTATAGTACTTTTTATCAAAGAAATTGAAGTAATTTGACATGAGGCCCTCAGCTTTTGCCCATAGAATGTCATCAAGCAAAATGTAGCAGTTATAAGTGATAAAATATAATTTTATTTCTGTTTGACAAATCAAAATGAAATGCCAAATTGTTATCTCACATTTAGTTTAAATATGTTATATTTAAATGTTGAGCAATTATAGATATGTGTAAGCCATACAAAATAATCAGTTTAAAACCATTATCAACATTATCTAAAATATTATTTTTATACAAATATAAAAGCCTACATATTTACATATATCCACTGATCACCACTTTGGAAGGCACCGAAGGAACTATTTATGAATACTAATATTTTATGCTTGTATATCCTGAAAGTCTTCACATTAACTCTCTTTTAATGCCCTTTTAAAGTTCATCTGTTTTTACATATTTAGATATTTTCCCAATGTTGATAAAACTGTTCACCCAAAATCCTCTGGCTTAAAACAACAGAGTATGTGTACATGCATTATTATTCATAAAAGTTTAAGTCAAATATTTGTATTTCAAAAGTGTACTTTAAGAATTACATTTTTAAATGTATGACACCTAAGAGATTGATGTTTTGATGTTTGTAAACTTTTAGACTAATTATTTTAATCTATATAAATGTCTTCTGATGTGTCCAAACATTTACAATTTGTGACTAGAACCATTCCAATATGAATAAACACATTCTAAATCAAGGAAACACCAAGATGGCTAGTGAAGACAGAAGACTTTCCAGTAACCTAGGTTTTCCTGTAAGCTTATAATTTTCAAAGAGAAAGACGAAGGTGGCATTCTCCTCTGGTGTGGTGGCATTTTCCCATTCCAGCGGGAAATCTGAACAATGCCCAATTTGGAAAACCCAAAATCAGCCACAACACAAAGGTTCTGCTGAAAAACTGGCAGTTCATAATGAATAATGAAATGTCCAGGAGCTTGGCTAGTTGGAGATGGTTTTCTGCTGATGAAAATTCTAACAAGATTAAAAATCAATTTCAGTATTAAAAACTATACCAATCAGTTATCCTATGTGAGAACATTACAAACATGTACATTCACCTGACTCTATGAGACTCTGCCTCCCTAAACAATTGTTTTCATCAGAGAGAGAGGGAAAGAGGACAGTAGTGAGTTAGCTGCAAGGCTACTAGATTAGTTTACATTTACTAGGGCTTCAAAACGTGTCAGGCACTGTCCTAAATGCTTTTATATAGTTTTCCCTTTTAATTAAAAAAGCAGCCCCACAAAACAGTCACCATACAGCCTAAGGTTAAGAAAATCAGGAGTTAGATTGTCTGTTTTAAAAATACTTGTTGACCAGATAGTCTTAGAATTAATTACTTCTGCTGACTTCATTTACTCATTTATAAAATGGACAGAAAAATAGCACCTACCTTCACAGGGTGGAAGAGGGTACTGAATGACATAAAGTGGCAGAAAATGCTTAGATTGTTGCCTGCATCAGAATAACCACAAAACAAATGTAGCTATTATGATGATCATCAGTCTACAGAGGAAGAAACTTGCTTTATTTCTTTGTATAGAATTATTACTATTTTCCATTTTGTAGTGAGTTGATTTAGAAAATTTAGGAACAATAAATTTTCCAGGAATGTGCCCATTTCATTTATAATTTCAAATAGGTTGACACAAATACAATAGGTTATCCATGTATTGTTTAGGCTTATTAAAAATTTCTGCTGGATTTGTAGAATACTGTCTTTATTTTCATTCCTCAGAATATTTATTTGTGCCTTCTTTTTTTTTAACTGAATTGGTTTTACCAATAATACTCTTTTTCTTTCAAAGGAACAAAATTTCTGCTTTTCTGACTCTATCTCCTGTCTGTATGTTTTTTAGTTTATTAATTTCTACCCTTATGCATACAAATTATTTCTTTCTTTGAGTTCATTCATTTGCTGTTTTCTATACCTTCAAAATTTGGTCCTTTATGTCTTTAATGTTCAGACATTCTTCTTTATTATTATAAGCATTTCATGCTATACATTTTATACATTGCTACTAATCTGCTGTTGGCGTGTCCTGTCTATAATTGTAAGATATATATTGAAATTTCTTACTGTGATGGGTGTTTCTCACTACTGTTTCATCAATGTTTGCTCTATGTCTATTTAAGGTTATTTTATAGGTATGTATTATGAGTTTAGCATTATAGCTTTCTGATGGATTGAACATTTTATCATCAACATATGGTGGTCCTAATAAAGACTTTTGAGGTAATATATGCTTTCTAATATTAATTGTGTTTTACAGGGAATTTGTCCATTTCATCAACCATTTATGACTTTTTTAATATGTGTAAATCTATAACAATATTCTTTCTTTCATTTTTGATATGAGGGATCCTTTCTTTCTTTTTAAATTGATCATTCTTACTGGAGTTTTATTTCATCGATTTTTCAAACAGATGTTGGCTTTAATTTAGTGTATTGTTTATTTTCCATTTCCCTAATTTCTGCTTTTATCTTGCTTATTTATTTATTTCTACTTGAGTTTTGTTTTCTCATCCTTCTCTAGGTTCTTGGGGTAGCAATGTAGATCACTGATTTGAAATATTTTCTTTATTTCTTAAGTAATTATGCAAACCTATAATATTTTCCTCTTTATCTGTACTCCCCAAATTTGAATGTATTGTGCATGCAAATCATTCAAAATTTTTAAATTTCTCATCTACTTCTTTGACCCATAGGTTACTTAGAAGTGTGTAATTTTATTTCCAAATATCTGGTACTTGTCTGATTGATACTGATTTCTGAATTACATACTTGGTGGACAGAAAACAAACTCTCCAGGATTTCCATCTTGAAACTTATTGAGACATTTTATAGCCCAACATATAGAATATATTGCAGAATTTTCACTTGAAAAATAATGTGATTCTAGAATTCTTGTGTGTAGTGTCCTATAAATGTCTACTAGGTCAAGGTGGTTGACAACGTTTTTCAAATTCTCGATATCCTCTATTTTTGTCTAGATAGTTTTTCAGTTACTGAGAAAAGAGTTAAATCTGCAGTTTTGTTTTTTTTCTCTTTCCTCCCCCCCCTTTTTTTTTTCGTTAATTCTGCTTTGTCTTGTATTCCTTCTCTTTCTCACTGTAAAACTATGTTATTAGGCACATAGACTTTTGTATCTCTAGAATAAATTGACCCTTTTATCAATTTGAAATGTTCATCTTTTTCTCTTCTAATTCTTGTGATCTTAAAGTCTATTTTGCCTTATATAAAGCAGTCAAGCCAGCTTTCTTATTTTTATTGTGAACAATAAACATGTGATTCATCTATTTCCATTTATTCACTTTCAACTTTTCTGTTGTCTTTACATTTAACATATGCCTTTTGTAGACAGCATATAATTAGGTCTTGTTATTTAAGTAATCTGACAACCTCTGTCTTTTAATTGGTATGCTAGTCAATTTATATGTAATGTAATTACTGATATGATTGGATTTAGGTTTATTATTTATGTTTCCCTGTTTGTGCTCCCTGTATTTTCCTCCCTCTGTGTTTCTTTGCCTAATTTGTCATGAGTTAACAAATTATTTAAAATTTTCATTTAAATTTTGTCTAGGCTTTTTGTCTATCTTTTCACGTATTTTTTAGTGGTGCTCTAGGGACTACAATATGTATGTTGTACCAGTCTATTTAGAGTTCTAATCTTACTTGATATATTTGGTGCCTCTATGATTTTTTTTTTTTTTTTTTTTTTTTTTTTTTTTTTTTTGAGACGGAGTCTCGCTCTGTCGCCCAGGCTGGAGTGCAGTGGCGCAATCTCGGCTCACTGCAAGCTCCGCCTCCCGGGTTCACGCCATTCTCCTGCCTCAGCCTCCCGAGTAGCTGGGACCACAGGCGCCCGCCACCTCGCCTGGCTAGTTTTTTGCATTTTTTAGTAGAGACGGGGTTTCACCATATTAGCTAGGGTGATCTCGATCTCCTGACCTCGTGATCCGCCCATCTCGGCCTCCCAAAGTGCTGGGATTACAGGCTTGAGCCACTGCGCCCGGCTCATGATTTCTTAATATAAAAAAGTCTCAGTCATTGCCTCTTTTACATGTTCATTCACTTCCATACTCTATTCTTTTCGCCAACCAAAGTCAGTTGATCTTATGCTACCCTTTTTCTCTCTAAATGCCTCTGTTGTATTTTTATCTCTTTTCTCTCTGTGCGGTCTGTTGCTAATTTCTTATTATTATTTTTCCAGTTATGTCTATGTATTTCTTTAATTGTGCTTGAATTCACATTCACTGTTATGTTCTAAACTTTTTTAATTTCAACAATTTGCATTTCATTATAAAATTGATATTGCTTTTCAATTGTTTAGTTTTTCTATTATACATAGTAGTTATGTATATGATAAATTCTAATGTTTTAAAATTTTAAAGGTCAAGATCAATTATTTATGGACTTGCTCACACTTAACTATGAAGGTTTGTTTTCTTACATACGTAATTATATTAAATTTTAGATATGCACGTTTATTTTAATTTTCAAAAATCACACGGGGCGAAACTGGGATTCTTGCCTGCTAAAAAATTTGTATTTGATTCTACACAGGCAATGTGCATGTGGTAGGGTTAAACACACCTCTTTTTAGGTTTCCTGGCTTACTACAGAAATCTCAGTTTCATGTCCTTGTTGCTCTAAGCCTCAGGTCATTTCTCCATTGCAGTTCTAGTAGCAGTCTTTGCTCACAATGAAAACCTACTGTGGGCTTACAGTTCAATGCTCAGATTTCTGACTTTTGCTTATTTTTGTTTCTTCTTCTATCTTTTTTTTTAAAGTCTGCCTGGATGGAGAGTTCTCTTACTTGCTGTGAGGACTATTTTGTTGCTGTTGTTCTGATCAAGCTATTTAATACTCCTGTTTCCATTTTCTCACCTGTAAAATGAGAGAATAACGGTATTGCCTCTTACGGTCACATATAATAAATATGTGTGTAGGTGTGTGTAACAAACACACACACACACACACCAACAAGTTGATCAATATGAGCTATTATTATTTTACTATCATTATCATTTTACTATTAATAGTAAGTATAAAACTACAAAATGATAGGCAATGAAATGGGATTCTATTTTCAGCTTATTCTGCCACAATGTAAATAAAATGCAGTTTCTAGTTAAACTGCATGTATTTAGATATATTTAATATTTACTCCATTAAGTAACACAATATCTTACTTTCCCATAAAAATACAAAAAAAAATATGAGATATCAGTAGAGACACTGCTAACATTACTGAAATTAACCAAAAGGCACATGACATTTGCATTTTCAGCACTCACCAAGGTGCCTATTTCCATCAGGTACTTGATGTTTTGAAAACACTTTGACTTTCCTATCACAGAAGAATTATTCTAGATCTCAAGAGTTAATTAACTCATCTGCATTCTGACATCTAGCGAGATGGATGGATCACAGTCTATCAGCAGGTGAATATATGTGTAGCAGATACTTTGCCTCAGTAAGTAATCATACTGTATATTAGACCACAAATATTTGAGGGTAAATGTTAATGATATACTCTTGTTTGTAAAATAATTCTTTTAAATCAACTGCTTCATCACCAGTTACAGTTGGGATGTAGATACTCGTCTAAAACCATAATAAGCCTCCAGCCATGGAGCTTATAAAAAAGGCCAGATCATAGCTTCCTAGTGCCTGTTAGCATCCATTAAACAGGGAGAGGATAATTGAAACTGAGTCAAGAGTTTTCTTTTTCTTCCTTTTCCACCTTGCTTCCTGTTTTCCAAACACATGTCGTAGGTTACAAATACATGTAAAGCCTTAATTACACTTAGCATCTGGCAGCTGTTGACTTACAGAGAGTTGTTGAGTCACACACAGCCAAAGTCAAAAAGGAGTTCAAGAATAGAAGGCAGAAGCTGGCTCAATAAGGTTAAAAAAAATTCTTATGTCATCACAGCTGAAGTACTACACCATCAGCACTTGTTATATACATGGTGTGAGTGATACTATAAGTAATCAGTTTCAGCAATGCCAGAGACTAATTCTCCACTAAAATATATCATTCCCAATGTGGTTAGAGCTATACACCAAAGGACCTTACAACCATTACTATCAACACTTGATGGATGTATTCACATATAATAGAGACAACAGTTTCATGAGGATTTCAGCATATCCAGAGGCATCCAGTTATGATTTTTTTAAAAAGATCTTCACACTCTCCACTGAAAACCGTTGACAGAGTTAAATGTGCTAAATAACATTGTTCATATATTGCTTGTTACAAAAGATGTTTAGATAGAAAAAGTCTCCTGAAAAAGTGACAAAAGGAACTTAAGGCCTTCAACTCTGGCCATCATTTGCCACACAATGGCAATTTTAGGAGTAGAGAATTATTAGAAATAATAGTGTTGGTCTTAAGAGAGATAGATATCAAATTACAAATGTCCAGTTACAAAAACACAATAAGAAAGATATAATGAGTGCTATATGTTGTTTATAGACACATACATAGCAAAGAGATAAGTTTGGACTGGAAAAATACACATCAAATTCTTAATCGCGATTATTTCTGGAGATGGAGGGAGAAGAATGCAATTAGGAAAAAAAAGAGAATTTGAGGCAAATTTGACAAAATATTGACACTCGTTAATTACGAGTGATGCTCATTGCTTGCTTTCTTCTCTGTACTTTTCTATGACTTTCTTTAAAAAAATCAATTTAAAAAATTTAAAAAATAAAAACCTTGGATAAGTCTATCTTAATTCCATACTTTAAATTATTTGTGATATCATAATGTTGTCTACTATGTCACATCACTCAGCATTTCCCTGCTCATATGTTCAATTGCACTACATAGAAATACCTTCATTTGTATGTCTTTTCAAGTTCCATTCAATTTGGGCTAAAGTTATGGAGCAAAAATACATGTGACCAAACCACAGTATGACTGATATACTGCCAGGAAACCCATGCACTTTGTTCCCTAGGTGAGAGACTGTGTATATCTGTGGTTAAGAATATTTTAGAAGCGAGTAGCCCACAGTTTGAATTCCTATTCCACTACTTACGGTTTGATAGTACGCAATCTAATTAAACTTCCACTCCCAATCTCCAGTCTTCTCATTTATGAAGCAAGCTTAGTAATACCTTATCCTCATAAGCCTATTGAGATAAAAGTTATCTATGACTAGAAAACACTTAACAGTGTAACCAGAATAGGGGGTCCTGAATAAAATATTTTAGAAAATAGTGCAGAGTAATCATTGTAGTAGAAACAGCAGCAGAACCAGTAGGATAAATTTTTCAGGTCCTTTTTCCTATAATGAATATTCATTCCTAACATACATTGTTATATCATTATCTCACACCATAAATGAAGGATACCATGAACAGAAAGACAGCCTACTATATGGGAGCCAGGAATACATGAGAAGAGGCATAGACCCTAAAAGAATGGGACCTTGGGCTGGAAAAACAAAGGTAAAGAACCTTATTCATTAGTGCATGCATTCATTCATATGACCAATATTATTGGTGCTTACTAAATGCGAAGCCTGGTTCTAAGGGTTTGGGATGTATCAGCAAACAAAACAGATCCAGGTTTCTGCCCTTACAGAGCTTCTATTTTGGCTGAGGTAAATAGACAATAAACAGTTAACATAATGTCTAAGTATGTAGTACCTTTTTTAGAGTGATAGAGTGCCTTATCTACAGTAGGTACTTGGATATAATGGGTTTACTTATTTTTTAAAAACTTGTATTTTAGGTTCAAGGGTACACGTGCAGGTTTCTTGTTTGGGTAAACTCGTATCACTGGGGTTGGCTGTACAGATTATTTCATCACCCAGGTACTAAGCCTAGTATCCAATAGTTCTTTTTTCTGCTTCTCGCTCCTCCCACTCTTCACCCTGAGGTAGACCCCAGTGTCTTTTGTTCCTCTTTTTGTGTTCATATGTTCTGATTGTTTAGCTCCCACTTATAAGTAAGAAAATGTAGCATTTGGCTTTCTTTTCCTGTCTCAGTTTGCTAAGGATGATGGCCTCTAGCTCCATCCGTGATCCTGCAAAGGGCTCATATGATCTCATTCCTTTTTATGGCTGCATAGTATTCCATGGTGTAAATGGTGCTAGGATAACTGGCTAGTCATATCAGAAGTTTGAAACTGGACCCCTTCCTTACACCACATACAAAAATCAACTCAATATGGACTAAAGACTTGAATGTAAAACTCAAAACTATAAAATCCCTGGAAGGCAACCTAGGCAATATCATTCTGGACATAAGTACTGGCAAAGGTTTCATGACAACAATGCCCATAGCAATCGCAACAAAAGCAAAAATTGACAAATGGAATCTAATTAAACTTAAGAATGTAGTATCTTAAAAGGTGGTAAGTACTATGAAAAGAAAAAAAAAAAAAAGAAAGCAGAGGAGTGCATGGCCATTTGTGAATATTTTGAATAATCTGATCCAGGAAAGCTCACTGATAAAGTGACTTTAAACAAATACTTAAGTAAATTGGGAAATTTAATCTTTCCAATACCTGCAGAATGAGGAAGCCGTTGGTGCGAAGATCCCAGGAAGGAGCATGCCTGGCACATTCTAGGAAGAGTAAGGGGGACTTTGTGGCTGGAATGAAGGGAATAAAGTTACAACCTTAGGAGAAGACATCAGAAAGTTAAGGAGAGAGCTGGGTCCTGTGTGACTTTGGAGGTGATTTTAAGGACCTTGGTTTCAGTGAAATAGCAATTGCATTGTTTTGGGAGAGAAAGGTGACATCATCTAATTTACATTTTAAAAGGATTGCTCTTGTGAGATTTGCTGCAAAGAGCAGTAAAGGAATGTGGCAGAACTGAATCAAGGAGACCACTTTAAACACATTTTAGGATTGCATGGGAAAAACGATTAGAGCCCGTCTGGATGGAAAGAGTGGCGGGGTCCACAGTCTTGAAATTTGCTGATGGATTACATGTGGGGTGTGGTAGAAACAGAAGGGTTAGAAGTGACATCATTTTTGGACTGAAAACTAAGAGTTTTCTGTTAAAATGGGGTAGGCTGTAAGAATAGCTCTGTGTGTGTGTGTGTGTGTGTGTGTGTGTGTGTGTGTGTGCAGATCAGAATTTCAGTCTTCGACATGAGTTTGCTTTGGGTGTTTGACATATAAGTGAAAATGCTGATCAGTTAGCTGAATATATCAGAGATATCTGATATACAAGATACAGATTTGGGAGTCATTGCCATATACGTGCTATTTAACATTGTGGAAGTGGAGAAGATCACCAGTTTGGAATAAACGTAGATGGAAAAGAATATCAAGAATTGAGCCCCGGGTCACTTTCCTATTAAGAGTTTGGAGTGAAGAAGGGAAAGCAGTAAAGGAGTATGGAAAGAGAAACCATAAGACCAGAAGGGTCAAATAACCATAAAAGAAAAAAAAAAAGAGTGACCTGTGCATGGGAGGAAAGCCACAAGTGTGTGGTAGAATGGAATCTAAATGAAGAAAGTGTATCAAAGAGGAGGGAGTGATTCACTGTTTCAAATGTTACTGATGGGTCGTTAAGAAGAGAACTGAGAATGGACAATTATGATGCAGCAACATAGTAATCATTGGTGACCTTGGCAAGAGCAATTATGTGGAGGGGTATATGTGAAAGTCTGATTGGATTGTGTTTATGAGAAAAATGGGGGAGAGGAATCAGAAGCAATATGAGAGACAGCTCCTCTGAGATTTGCTGCAGATTGTAGTAAAAGAACGTGGCAGTAACTGGTAGAAGAAGTGGGTGAATGTAAGTCAGGGAAAAGAACAGCAGGTATTTGTGCTAGAAGGAATGAAAGAATGGTTCACTTAGGAGACAGGCAGGTAGAATTCCTGGAGAAACCTCTAATAGACCAGTGGGACCGCGATGTTGCACTTGCACAGAGGTGAATTTTTTATCTGGGATAACAGTAGTAGTTTTTCACTTATAGTGATAGGCAATAAGGTGGAGTATGTGGGCACAGATGCTGGGAATGTGTAGATGGTAGATGTGGTTTGGAAATTTGTTTCTGATTGAAGATGAGGAGGAGGTGCTGGAGGCTTAGAAGCGACATCTGGAAGAGTGTGAGAATGCATAGATCAGGCATTTTAGTACAACTGAAGAACAGAATCAAAGGACTACTCGAAATTTAATAAACTTCAAAAACATATGAGAACAAATTTATTATCGTACACACATAACACTCAAGTCATCATTCACTAGCCTTGCCTTGATTCACATAAAAAATAATTAAATTATGGTGACTATATTGAGTTTTTAAAAAATGAGACAATTTGAAATGCAATGTGGAAACACTGTTCTTAAAAAGGATGGCTCGCCCGGGAGCAGTGACTCACATCTGTAATTCCAGCATGCTGGAAGGCTGAGGCGGGTGCACCACCTGAGGTCAGGAGTTCCAGATCCCATCTCTACTAAAAATACAAAAATTAGCCAGGTGTGGTGGCACATGTCTGTAATCCCAGCTACTCAGGAGGCTGAGGCAGGAGAATCGCTTGAACCTGGGAGGTGGAGGTTGCAGTGAGCTGAGATTGCACCACTGCACTCCAGCCTGGGCAACAAGAGAGAAACTCCATCTCAAAAAACAAAACAAAACAAAACAAACAAACAAAAAGCATGGCTCTTGCATGAGGGGGAAAAAGTCAAAGCAACGAGGGCTCTGTGCTGCATGTGGACCATGTTATTCCTGAAGTATAAGTTATAACTACAAATTCTGAATCCACAGTAATCAATTAGTATTACGTTACAAATTTCTACTTTTTGTCAGATAAAGATATTCATCTTTAAGACAAGGCCTCTTTCCTCAAAATAATGGAATTCCTACATTTAGATTTTTAAAACTGTCAACTTGAACAAAGCTTTTCTCCCAGAGCCAACTTATCTATTGGACACAATAGGCTCAGTACTATAAGGCCCACAATACTTTTAGGCACCCACAAAAAAGCTTTAAGTTCTTTGAAAATCAAAAGAAATAAACTTTTAGGGTAGAGAGGATGTTTTAATATACAAAAGCAATACATTTGCCTTCATATTAAGGCAGTGGAGAAATGTAATTTTAAATATCTTTTTATGGAGAAAGGGGTTGAGAAGGCAAAAATGCCTAGGGCCTATGAAAGTTATAATGCAGCCCTGCTCCCTCCATAAATTCTCACGTGTATGGAAGGCCAAAATCACTCTGAATCAAAACACCAACCTTCTCAAAGGATTCTTATGAGAAATTTGTACCGTGTTCCATTATTGATATCATCCTGGAATGCACAAATAATGTACTCCCCTGCATAAACATCAAATGCTCTGGCCATTTGGCCTTTTTTAGAGGTGAAGAGATAGCGCCTGGCCTCCTCCCAGGGGTTCTGGCAAGGCATACCCAGTGCCCAATAACTGTTTAGTCATTACAAGCAACTTCCCTGGCCTTTCCTCATTTTTTTTCAAAATATCTCCCAGAATCCAGTGACTCTGCTATCTTCTACTATTTAGAATTCAGAGAGGAGGTTTATCAAAGAGTTTTTCAAAGCACACTGCCTTAGGATGCAACTTCCTCCACGGGAAGTGACAAGAATTACCTCCCCTGAGAAGCAAAAAACAGGGAGGTTTCTGGGCTTTCCAGAAGTCACAAAGCATATCTCTGACAGAGCTTAGAATAGAGGTGCATCCCTCTTGCATCTTCTTGCATTTTTTTTTAATTTAATTTTTTGTAATTTTTTTTTTTTTTTTGGAGACAGAGTCTCGCTCAGCCACCCAGGCTGGAGTGCAGTGGCGCCATCTCAGCTCACTGCAACCACTGTCTCCTGGGTTCAAACGATTCTCCTGTCTCAGCCTCCCAAGTAGCTGGGATTACAGGCACCCGCCATCATGCCCGGCTAATTTTTGTGTTTTAGTAGGGACGGGGTTTCACCATGTTGGCCAGGGTAGTCTTGAACTCCTGACCTCAGGTGATCCGCCCACCTCGGCATCCCAAAGTGCTAGGATTACACATGTGAGCCATGGCACCTGGCCATCTTCCTGCCTTTATAAAAAAGAGAGAGAGAAAAAAAATCAGGGGTCATTTCTTTTAGATTGCTTCTTTTTTAAAATGCCAACTTTTCTCAGTAAAACTGCTACATCTCTAGAATGACGGGCAATTAAACCCAATGTGACAATTGTTCTCTATTGAGATGTTTCTCTTCGGTGAGGTTTTCCAGGTGCTTTATGAAAAACATTTGCACTATCTGGCACTTTGTGAGCTTTCATCTGAGAAGCCACATTTCCCTTATTAAGATAGCTTTGCTTTCAAAGGACACAATGGTTTTGTTTGCTCCCTCACAGCTCATGAGCAGACCACCAGGGAAATTGCTGTGTCACTGGCACAAGTCTGGTATTCCTGTGTCACAAGGGGTTAGGAGCCTCATTAATTCCTGTGCTCTCATTTCAGATTATTTAGGGATCAGCAGCAGATTATTATTTCAAACACTTATTTCTTGCTTCAATTTCCTCTCTCTCAGAATTGGCTCCAAATCACTTTCTCTTGTGTGCAGTGTGTTCAATCTCCATTCAGATAAGAAAATCAGAATAGTCCTTCCAGAAAGTCTATCCATCAGCATTATCAGAAACACACCCCACAAAGGCTTTGGTTGACTTTCCTGCATATCTGGCAGGTTGTATGCTTTTTTGTACTTAAGTCTCCCCAAGAATAGTTGCCATTATACTGCACATAGAGACCCATGGGCACCACTGTATGTGTTTCAGACTGCTTCCTTCAATTTGGCTCCACAAATAGACAGAAAGGTGTGCTAAGAACCAACTAGGGAAACACAGAAAATCTGTGTCCTTGCTTTTGGGGATCTCCCAAGCTAATAAGTAAGATACACAATTACAGAAATACACAATTACAATACCGTATCTTATTCCTGATAATTTATTTTCACTCCACCTACATTGGTGGGGGTAGTGTAGGGGAGAGGTAACTATTTCTTCGTCGTTTAGAGAACCTGTACTCAATGGCAAATATGTGTCCTTAATCCCCCGAGGCTTCAGATTCTTTTCAAAGTAAAAAGATGGCATGAAAAGGATGGCATCATTCATTCATTCCTTCATGCAACAAACATTTATGACTTAATATTTATTGATTATGTGTTATGTGTCAAGACTTATAAACACTCTACATGAAACATATCAGAACAAAACTATGAAGAAGGCATACAGCTCAAAAGAAAGTAATAATATTCCTAAGGCCACATAACGAGTAGGTGGGGAAACGTCAATTCAAACATCGCTCTTTTTTGACTTCAAAGGCTATATACTCTCACAAGCCATGCTTTCTAGAATATAAAGACTTTCAGCTTTAAACTTCTATGATTAAGTATTTCTAGCCAGGGACTAGACATAGAGCCACTTTTCCCAATTAGAGTACTGGAAGATGGGGGTGGGTTCAGGGGACCGGGTGCAGGGAAAGCTCTTTAAAGAATCTGTAGAAAAAGGGCAAACAGAAATGAAACTGTTTTTTATAAGAGAATGGTTTATGGAGTCCTAAATTTTATTTTCTCCCAACTGTTCAAATCACTGACATAATTTGTGGATTATTAAAGTGAATTAGGCTTATGCCTTTAAACATTCTTTTTGGATAAAATCAGTGAGCCATGAGCACAGAAGCAAGAGATGTAATTTAAAGAAGTAGAGAATTGAGTGTCCCTTGGTCTCAGGAACTATGACACCACATAGACATTGACTTGTTGACTTGGCATCCTCTCCTACCACGCCAGATCTGCGTTGGCAGTTCTGGCTGGTCTTTACCCTTGTAAACCCAGGATCTAGCATAGTAGTTGCTCAATAAACACACAGGTAGTTTGCTTAACATATAACACGGGTAGATGAAAAGCAGAGAGAATGTCCTAGTTCCATTCATCAAGAATGTATACTTTATTCTATGTTTCTTTCTTCTTCATCTTCCATTTTTCTTCTACACATTTATTTATTTTACAATATGCATGGGATACTAGTACAGATAAAAATTATAAAACAGATTTCATTCAGTTGGTTTCAACATCTTGGCAGTGCTCTCTCTCTCTCCATCCCGAAAATAACATCTCCAAAAAAAAATTTTTTAAATAAAACACCATATACTATTCACTGCCATCATGTGGTCACTTGGACAGACTCAAAGTCTTAGATCAGATGGGAAATGTATGTAAAAATTTGTGTATTTTTACTTGTCTGCATTCTATCAGGTTTTATTTCAAGCAATAAACTATCTGCCCCCCCCGACTACCCCCCTGCACATTACCGAGTCAAGTTTCCTGTGTTACACCAATTTCAAAACGTTCAGCACCATTTATCCCTTTCTTATAGTTTATATAAAGACGTGGCTCCAAGACCTCAAATAACAAAAAGTTTATTTATGTATTTATTTTTGCATGGCATGCGCTGATGAGCCAGTCTGCTCAGAAAGCATTTCACAGATTAGAGGCATGAGTATGGTTTCGGGCGAGCCTCCCTCATGTTTCTGCGCATTGGCTGATAAACACTTCAAAGTAAACCGCTCATAAATATGAAATGAAAAGCCGAGGAGTCGTTATGCGCTGCTTTGAGATACAAATCTCTTTATTCCCTTCTGAAGTGGGGTTTGATTGACGTAATGAGTCATAGATCCTGTCCAGGGACACATTGCCTTTTCCCCTTTTTCTCTGGAGACAGGGAGACTTTAAAGAAATCCACTTCAGAACTTGGTGATAGACAGCTTACTTGAAAAAATAATAAAGTTGAATCCTATATTAAATAACTTATTATTTTGTGTTAATGCCGACTTTGACAACCATGACATATGTCAGAGTTTGACTACACATCCTCACAAAGACATTACTAGCTACAACTCTAAGAAGAAGATTGCCAAATTTTTTATAAAAATTGTGCTATCATCTCTTTTCTCATATGTATTGTTGCTATTTAGATCCTTTGTCTGATAAGAGAAAATCACTACTTAAATTAATTTGGAGCAGAAGCCTAAAATCCTGTAAGTCCAAAGGCTAAAGGGAGCAACACAGGTAATGGGGGGAACAATTCTTTTGGAAAATTTATTTTACAAATATTTTCCAAAAAGGGGAGGGTCACCTGGCAAAACTTCCTATGCAAAATAGATTGAAGAATAATTGAAGATTCAATTTATTCTTACTCATAAGTTTTTAATAATTATCTGCTTACCTGGAAAAGATACACATTTCAACAAGGTCACGCAATTTTTCCTTAGATCACATTTTGCAAATTCAAATGACTTACCAAATCAAGGCAGTTAACATAAAGGAGTTAACTCAGCCAGTGTAGAAGGCAATAAGGAATAGTTGGGGCCTGTGGAAAAATAGGAAAAAGTGCAGGTCCCTTTGTGAAAAGCAGCTGCTATTCAGCTCCAGTAGACTTCTGTCATTCAAGAAGGTGGAGCTTATGTTGCCAGATCTTGCAGTGTTTCTAGAAAAGCCTAAAATCTACATTTTATGTGATATTTACCTATTGATAAATGATAGCAAAAAATAAAATTTGAAAAAGGACAGTCCAAATTAAATAGGTTTTTAAGTTGCCAGTCTACAGTCTTTGCTCTAGATTTTCTTCACTGATCACTTAAATACACTTTTATTAAAAAATAAAACAGGAGAGAGAGACATTAAAGACCTTAAATCAGAGAATGTCGAGAGAGGGAGTCCTAAAACAATTTTATCCAGTGGTTTGAAACTGTTTTTTTTTTGTTGTTGTTGTTGTTGTTCCCAGATCCCTGGGGACTCTACGATAGCCTGCAGTAGGTGAGGACCTGATTATAGCTGCCCCTTAAATAATGACTTGGGGCCAGCAAACTTTTGAAAACAGCTAATTAGGACCATCCCTTCATCAACAGGCAAATAAACCAAGTTATTCACCATTCCTTGTCCCCCAGTATCTAACAACTCCAATGTCCAAGGCTCCATTCAGCTTCCGGTTTGGATCAGCTCTACATGTTCTGCTTTGAGACTTAGCCTGAGTAACAGAGAGAACTAACTGTTCACTGGAATTAGTGTTTCCGTTTCCATAGAACTGTCACTGCAAAGTGGCTATGCCCAGTCAGGAGCTATTGCTCCCTGATCCCATAGCATCCAGGTCAGGCCATGTGTCTAGTTCTTGTGAAGCAGAAGTAATTTGTGTCATTTAAAAACTAGAGAGCTTAAAAAGCTCATGAAACTTCTCCATGTTCCCTTTCCCTGATGATGCAAGGGTGGCTTCAAGATGGTGGTGTCACCAGATGAAAGACACTTTGTTGTCAGAGTCACTATGTGGAGGAGATGCACCCAGTCATTAGCATTTTTGATTTCAAATTTCATGTGAATAAGAAATTAATTGTGGTTGATCTTATGTATATATATCCCATGTGTGTGTATATATATATGGATAGGTTATCTATATATCCCATATATATATAGATCGGATATATATACACACATACATATATACACATGTCCTGTATATGTATGCATGGGTTATATACATGTATCTTATATATATGGGATTTATATATATAGGTTTTCATATTTCCATCACTTAAATTTATCCCAAATGATGCAGAAAGTATTGAATTGTTTGAAGTTGTGTTTTATAGGAAAGGTATACAACTAAGTGATCCAAAAGATAAAATATTGACTTCCTATTGTGAGTTGGCTGATGCTGATAACCACCATTTAGTCAGACTCATTTTTGTATCAAATAAGGAGGACCAGGGAAATTAAGTGACCCAAGGAAGGACATGAAAGTGGCCAGCATAAGAACAGGGACTCAGACACAGATTTTGGAGGCTCCAAAAAAGTTCTCACTGCCCTATTACACCTTTGCTGGAGCATCATGTATTTGCAACTGACTATTAAAATCTGTCTACTAAATCTGACTATTAAAACGAGTCCATATTGATATAATTTGACACCATTCTGATATGCCACATGTTAGATTTCTGATTATTTGTACTATAAATTTTAAAACTGAAAAATTCAAGCATTCCTAAATATTCATCTGAACATAAATAATTTGCTGACCAATATGTAAAATTATAATTTTTTAAATATAGGCAATATTGTCTTTCAATACAGCCATTTTGGGTGAGATGTCTTCATGTATATAAGAAAAGATGTGATAGCATAATTTTTTTAATGTGAAAGAAAATAACTCTTACCTAAGCTAGTATCAGAACACTGTTAGCTATCAAACACTAACACAATCACCAAAATTAAAAAAGTAACAGGCTATATATATATATATATTTACATACACACACATATATTATATATTCTCTGTGTGTGTATATATACATATACAGATATATATACATGTATACATACAGTATATGTGTGTATATATATAGTAATTACAATAAGATAATTGAGAAATAAGAAAAGAGAAATACTATGTGTGTGTGTGTGTATATATATATATACACACTTCGTGGTCACTTTCAGACCACGAAGGATCGTGTGGCACAGTGCAAAGAGGCTTTGGAGTCAGAATAAACTAAGTTCAAATCCTGTAGCTTCTTAGTTCTGGGACCTTGGGTATATTTCCTGGTCTCTATAAATCCCAGTTTTTGCATTTATAAAATAAGGATAATAATAGCTACTGTATTCAAACATACAGACTATAGCTCACATCTGAGGAAACTATACCTAGATCCATTAGATGATGTGCATCTACCATGACAATGTGAGGTTGAAATTGAACCAGTTGATGCCTGGAGGTGGAATTGGGAGCAAGTGAGCATGAGCAATCTTGTTGGGGTGATGGCAGTGGTCCAAAATCGGATTGTGGCAATGCAACTCAGGAAGCAACAGCTTGGAAATTTACTAAAAATAATTCAATTGTACAGTTGAAGTGGGGGAATTTTATAATTTGTAAACTATACCTCAATATAGCCATGAAGAAACTAAACCAGTTGAATGTAAGTATTTCTGTGCATGTAGGTGAAAATTGTACCTGTAAAAACCAGCAAACAACAATGGGGTAAACTCTTAAGACTTACAGAACATGGAATAAGGTAGTTGAAGTTCATGCAATTCAGTGAGAACATGAACTGAAAGAGGGTGGGTAATCTGACGATGCCAAGAGGCAGTATTATTGTAACGGCATGACTTTCATTTTGACTCCATCGCCAATTTTAGTGGCTGAAATATTCCTAGAATAATAGTTACTCATTAACGTCGCTTTGGAAATCATGAAGGCACAAGTCCCCTGGGGTTAAAACACTCTATGTTAACCATCAGGGTAAAAAGAATAGCCTTTCTAAGAATAAATCTCTACCGGAATACTTTTCCATCATGAGGTTTTTTTTAATCCTGTAGACTGAAATAGTTTGATTAAACAGGCTACACTGGGATCATGTATTCTATCTCAGTCTAGGAAGAAACAGCTGTCAGTCACATCGCCGTCCTCCTCCCACAGTCCCCGGAGAACAACCTAAGCAAGCTGTCGCCAGGATAAGCGCCCCTTGGAGAATTGCCGGCTCGTCATGGCCCGCAGCTGAAAGCAGCCATTCTACTCACTCGGTCTATTAGCCCTTTGACTTCCTTCCTTCACGCACAAATATAAATATAATGCTTAAGTGAATGATTACTACTGTCCCAGAAGAAATTTCAATTAAACACTCGGAATCCTTAGGAACGGTACCTAGGGGGATTCCCAAACAGAGCTGCAATTCGTTATGTATTATTAAATCTGGCCTCGGATTGTAAATCTGTTTTCTCTTTTAACATTAGCTGGGGCTTTCAAAGAACTGCCTCCCGTATAATTTGAACAATTCTTTCCCAAACTCTGAGCAGGACTATTATAATGGAGATGTTCCCGCACAACACGCAGTCTAGTCTAGTTTAAAAGGCATATGGGAACATTCCTTTGCCCGCTGGCAGAGTTGTGGATGCGATCACTTCTCTTCTCTCTTCTCAAAGGGCATAGAGGACATGAGGGACTGTTTGGTGGTTGCCCCCCTAGATTCTTTTGGGTAATGCTCTGTGTTTCCATCTGTCCTAGTCTTATGACATCACCTGCATGAAAGCTAATTACCAAGATTCAATCTCCATGAAGGGAGAAGGTACCTTGTCTAATTTATTTCTGTTGTCAGCACCTACAACAGTGCTGGGTATATACATAGAAGGTTTTTCATAAATAAATATAAATCGATTGATAGGATAGAGGGAGGAAGAAAAAATGAAAGAAGGGAAGAAAGGAGGAAGGGAGAAAGAAAGGATGAAAAAAATAAAGTAGGAAGGAAGGAAGGATGGAAGGAAGAAAGAGGTTTAGAAGTGGATGTGAGAAATTATTTTACCATTTCTTTGTACCCCATTAGATTTTCCAGCATGCTCTCACCACTGCAACTCTAGTACCTAGTAAAGTAGCTGGGACATGGCAGACGATAAATACATTATTTTAACTTCATTTCCTTGGTAATAAATCTAATGTGTTTTCTATGCCAATGAAAATATTTGCCAATGTAAACTACATTTATCGATAAGGAAGCTGTTGGGAGACAATTCTCTAAGCTTCTCCTTTGTTTCTGCACATTTTGCAAGCAGAGGCACTGACTGCTTTGGGTCTGGACTATCTTTTCAGAGCAAATTGCATAGCAAACAGACATAGAAGACAAAGATAGTGCCTTCTACCATAGCAAAGAACAGGTTTTATTACAGACTTGGATGATCAAGATAATATCTCTTTTGGAGCACAGGAGCAGGCATGCTTACTATCCATTATAAAAAATTCAGTCTTTTTACATACAGGTTTTTTTTTTTTTTTTTTTTTTTTGTCTCTCTCTCTTGTAATTCACCTCACTGTGCACACAGGTATGATCTGGCTTTTCTCGTGTTTCTCTGTAAAAGCTGGAGCTTGGTGATAGCTCATGCATATAATCACAGCAATTTGGGAGGCCAAGGTGTCCAGATTACTTCAGTTCAGGAGTTTGAGACCAGCCTGGGCAACATGGCAAGACCCTGTCTCTACAAAATGTAAAAAATTAGCTGGGCGTGGAGGCGTGCACCTGTAGTTCCAGCTACTCTGGGGGCTTGAAGTGGAAGGATCGCTTGAGCCCAGGAGGTCAAGGCTGCAGTAAGCTGTGATCATGTCACTCTACTCCAGCCTGGGTGACAGAGTGAGATCCTGTCTCAAGAAAAAAAAGAAAATAGTTGGGGCTTGGAGAACTGGCACAAATGCCAATATTCTGGCTACATCCCTTGCTGTGAGTATGAAACTCCTCTGTCTCTGACCTAGGAGGCTTATGGCTTCTGCCAGCATCCATGAAACTGGCAGACTCGTTAGCTTACAAGTAGGGTGAAATCTCAGAACCGTCACAGTTCTTGACAGAGGCTACAAGAGCAATTTATCACTGATTATTGGAGGATGAAATGACCTCAGAGAACTCTATTTTGCCTATTTACCAATATGTGGCACGAGAGCAAATTTTAATATCTTAAAAAGTCTAAGAGAAAGCATTTGTACATTTCAAACAGATTTCATGGATAAACCATATTAATAAAAATAACTGGGCAGTTATTAATAAAATAACTGGGCAGTTTATTAATAAAAATAACTGGGCAGACCAAATAAAGTAGCTCATTACTTTCTTCACTCTCCTCTGGAATAAAAGCAGTTCCAGGTATGAATAGGAGCTATCTCATGCTGATAAGAAATTCTGGTTGACAGTTACAGTTACCTATAATTGATAAGTTAAGATGAGAAAATTAACTAACTGTAATGTAATAAATGCATCTTGTTTGATGGTCATTTTTCAAAGCATTTGGTTCAAGAAAGGAAAAAAAGAGTTGAGATCCTTTCCTGTAGTTCAATATCCTCTTTAAACAAATAGATAAAAATACTTTGCTCTCAAATGACTTCTTTAGGTAACTTGCTATTTGGCAGACTTGGGTAGATGATCCTTCACAATTAGGCCATGTTGTTCTGTCCCATCCCTGGCAAAATGTCGTAACATGTTTCCTTAGGCCGTATTTCCTGCTGCATTATTTTGGAAGAATTTATTTAGGAACCAGATATTTGGTAAAATACATGTTATGCTTTCCTTTTACTGATTACTTGTTTTTTTTTTTTTTTTTTTTCTGTATGTTACTCTGTTGAATTAAATGATCAGAGCTAATCAGATTATATTCAGAGATAAGAAAAAAGAAGTTTCTTCTCAAAAAGAAGTTCTCTAGGGTCAGCGGGTTGCCAGATAACGTTCCCTCTTACATTGAGATTCTGATTCATGTTATTTGGGTTTGCCCAAATGTAGTTTTTAAAGGAATCAGAAATATTAGCTCCTTTGCAGTAGTGGGGCCTATGTGAATTACTTAAAATTTTGCTAATAAAAATTTATAAATGCCAGTAAAAAACCTTATTTTTACCAAAAGCGACTTCTGTATTCATATCTCTCTTCAAGTATTCTGTTCATTCTCCCACTCATAAAGCAGTTTCGAATCTTCAACAAAGAAAACAACAATCGCAACATAATTTAAATAAGATCTTTTCTTTTTGATACCAATTTTCTTTCTGTCGTCTCTGTATGTTCATGTTCCCCAGACTCAACACCCCGGGTGCGTAAATGATGTATGATTGAAGGTGAGTTAAACACACTTTTGAGAACACTTTTGTCCCCAGTGAAAGCTATATGCTTTTCCTTGTGCTCAGCTACAGGCTGATGGACACGTGCAACCACTAAAGCTGAATGGAGAGAGGGCCTGTGAGCATGGCTTTCTCATGCAGTCGAGATGTGAAGGCTTGCTTGCCACATTGCACACTGCAAGCTGACAGTCATCCTCCCTGGCTTCCATGGGCTCACCTCCTGAGATTCTTAATGATGTCTGCTTTTGAGTAATTGAGTCCAAAGCCCAGAGAAACAGCCATGACGAGGCAAACAGTGGAGAGTAAGGGTTTGAGACTTTATATTCCCTATAAAATTCTCTTCAGCAGCAATGCAATAGGAAGATGCTTAGAAAAGCAGAGATTCTGTCTTTGCAGTACTCTGTAAGGTTGCACGTCCTTACCTTCTCTTTCTGCATCCTCATCTCAGAGTGGGAAAGACTAGGAAGACAAAGACTGATTTTGGAAGCTCAAAACGGGCATTCTTTACCCACCTTCACCTTCAGATAAAGGGGGTCACCAGGTGGCTGTCACACTGCTTTCTGTGGGGACTCCAGGAAGTGAGGAAAGCAGTTCCAATAAATTAAAGAGCAGTTATGACATCTGAATCTCCTCAAGTTTCTGGTGTGCCCCAGCTTCCATGGTGTCTTTCCTTGTCACCAATCCCAAGAATCAGAAACCACAGGAATGAGAAACTGAGTTATTAGATCCAAAGTTCCTGGCTGATTGCTAGAAAGGGTAAAGGCAATGCAAGCATATTAATGGCTTTCTTTAGAAAACATTTATTTTCATTTTTGGTATCATTCAAAGGATGTGTTCTTGGTGAATCATCAAAAGCAGCCTGGTTAGCTGTGTATTTTTTTTTTCCTTAAATAAGTTAATTTCTCCTTAGTACATTTGGTTCCAAGCAGAGATGAATTTCTTTTCAACATTTCTTGGTTCTAGTCAGTGAATTTAAGGTAAAAATAGCAAATGCAATTCAGATGGCCATGCCTTCAGTCACCAAAATGCTTTATAGAGTCAGTTTCATATCTCTGCAATATATATGTGAGTGTGTGTGTCTGTGTATTCTCTGCTATATATATTATCTCCAAAACGCTTTATGGAGTCAGTTTCATATCTCTGCAATATGTGTGTGTGTGTGTGTGTGTGTGTGTGTGTGTGTGTATTCTCTGTTATATATATATATATATGTAATATAGCAATATATAAATAATATAATATATATAACTGATATATAAGTTCTTGAAGGAGTTAAACTTCTTCTAATCTGGATGGAATCAACTCATCTCATGACACTGGAATTCTGATCCTGTTTGGCAGCTAGATAAATGAATGAGCTTAGGCAAGTCGTTTTATTCAAAATTAAGATGAATTGGTTAGAGGAGTTTTTAAGTTTCCTTTCCACTCTAAAATGAATGTATTTTATGATGGTGGTAATTTTTGTAATATAATAAATAATATTTCCCAGTGAAATTGCCCATCCCAAGCCCACTGCCTTTCACTATGGTATGACATTTCTCAGATTCATCTACCAAAAGGTAGACCATCATAACTTAGGGTTTAAGAAAATAAAAACAAAATGTAATTGTCTTAAAGCAACTTAATTTATAATGATCTTAAATTAAGGAACAAACTTCTTGTGTTAATTCACTTTTAAAAAAATGCAGTACAAGTATTTAGTTATCAATTACAGTTTGATTTCTGATCTTTTCCTAACACCTGGGTAGACTGCAGAAGATAGCTCTGTTCTCTTGAATGAAAACAAAGTATGGCCTTTTAAATAAAGTTATATGAATCTGATTTTAGAGGTGCTAGTAGATAAAGCAAAATATCTGGAGGCAAAGCCTAAAGTTCATATGGAGCATATATGGAAATAAAACAAAATATTGCTCCTCCATATTGTATGGGAGAGATATCAAGTTCTCAATGGCAAGCCAATATTAAAGCTAACACCTAATCAAACAGAAAATGGGACATATCACATCAAAGATTGGTCTAACAGGAGCACATCTAGCACCCAGATGTTGGTGTCCAATACAATTTTTCAGGGTAAAGAAACCAGTGCCCTTTAAATAAATGGCTGATTCTAGGGATAGGGTCAAGAAATGTACCTAGTAGTTCCAGAAAGCAAGAAAGTGCTTAAAACAAAATGCAAAAAACCCCACAATGATGGGTGTATAGCAAAGGGACATAGGAGTCAGGTGTAGGAGCTCCCAGAAACCAAAGCTAGAACACCTTGAGCAAAAAAGTAAATAAAATAGTATTAGCTTGGAACCCAAAATATAACATAGATATCCGGGAGTCCATAATGACATAAATAAATAATTAAATAGGTAAATAAATGGGAGGAGAAGAACGCTCCCATATAGAAGAATTCCAAATCATTTATGTAAATACTCTGCCTTCAATCAGATGGAACATAACTCCTTACTCTTAAAGTGTGAGCTGCATATAATGACTTTCTTCTAAAAAATGCAACATGGAAAGGAGGATAAAGAACAACTTTACAGTTGAGAAACCTGAAAACCCAACCTCAGTCAGATGACCAGGGTTAATATCAAAAGCAATAAGTCATGTGGATAGAATGTACCCTTGATATGACATAATGAGAATGGCACTTTACCTTTGTAGCTTTCCTCTCAAAACGCATTACTCTGCTTTGATCCAGAGAAAAATATCAGACAGATCTCAACTGTGGAACATTCTATAAAGTTCCTAATCAGGACTCCTCAAAACTGCCATGGTGGTCAAAAATAAAGAAAGACTGAGAAACCATCACAACCAGGGGGAGGCTAAGTAACGTGGTGTCCAGGATGGGGTCCTGGAACAGAAAAGGACATTAGGGGAAAACCGAGGAAATCTGAATAAAGTATGAGATTTAGTTAATAATCATGTATTACTGTCGATTCCTTAATTGTGACACCATACTGTCACAAGATGTTAGTAACCTGGACAATTGGGTGTGTGAGGCACACACGAACTCTCTGTACTTTCTCTGCAATAATTCTGTACATCTAAAACTTTCTGAAATTTAAATGTGCTCTAAAATAAAAAGTTTATTATAAAAATTTGATCAAAATGTAAAAGAAAAATTATGAGTATTTGGGGAGATGAATTGGGGAAATAGTTTGGTGAAATGTAAAGTTTGCTTATTTTTTCCCTCCTTAATCCCAGCTAAATTGGTCAAATAATGTCCCAACTGTTACTTTGCCCCAGGCATGGGAGCCATTCTTTAGTTGAGAATGAGAGATCTCTCCATTATTATGTATGATTATGGTTTGTAAAATATATAAAATATATTTTATATATAAATAAAAGATATAAAATGAATGAACCAGAAGAAAAAGAGATCTACAGCCTCATCTTCAACAATAATATACAGACATTTAAGACAGATTTTTTAACCATCACAAATGTGAAATACTTCATAAGTGGTCATGCCCTACTTCTGTATGAATTACTTAACAACATAGTAGTACCAGCTAACTGAGAGACTCAGAGAAAAATGAAAGAATAAACAGAAAACAATACATTAAAAGAAAAAGAAAGAAGCTGTAAAATTTGTCCTTTGCCAAAGTAGCTATATAATTCAGTTTAAACGTAAAATAAGTAAATAAATCTATGGATAAACTTTGCCTGTCTTTCTCACAGATATCCCGGTATTTTGGGAAAAAAAAGAAAAATCCATCAGCAGCCGAAAGAAAAGAAAGAGAATTTATCTTTAGGACAAACCAATGACTAAGTTAGGTTCTGAGCTAAAAATAAAGTAAAATCCTCTTCTCTAATTTTAATCACACAATTAAACTAGAACAACTCACAGGGGCCTACCATGACCTGTTTTTGAAGAAACGGTGGCACGCCTATCACTTAATCTAAAGTTAGACCCAAACAGGAACAGCAGAGACCTGGGAAGAACACTGAAAACTTCCTCAGGGCTGGCCTCTCATCGAATGAGAATCTGTAGGATGTCAGCAGAACTGCCTCCATTCTGCAAACCAAGAGCGAAGGGAGGAGAAAGGAAACATGACAGCCAAGCAAGCTCCCACTTCTACTCCATTCTGACTTGTCATTTTTAGAATCCTGGTGAAATAAGTTTAAAAAAAAAAACACCCCAAACAGGAATATTCTAGGGAATAAGTCTTGACTTTGTTAACTAACAATTTCTAAAGCACATAGTTTAGTATTTTGTCTGTATGATTAATATGATTTATGCTATTATAGCACCAATCCATCTTTTATGTGCACCAAATAATTTCAGTAGTGTCATTTCCACGTTTACATTCAGTCAATCTTCATAAAAAATATATCATGGACCGAATTGTGTCCCACAAAAATGTATAAACTGAAGCCCTAAAGTCCAGTACTAGTATATTGGACAGCAGGCCTTTGAGGAGGTGACTAAGGTTAAATGAGATCATGAGAGTGAAGCACTGATCTAATAGAAGGGTGCCCTTACAAGAAGAGGAAGGGACACCAAACCTCTCTCTGTCATCTGAGGGCATAGAAAGAAGGTGGACATTTGCAAGTCAAGGAGAGAGACCTTACCAGACTCAACCATGCTGGGACCCTGATCTTGGACTTCCAGAACTGTTAACAATTAAATTTCCCTTGTTTAAGCCATTCAATCTATGATATTTTGTTATGGCACCCTGGAAGTAACACAGATTTTTTTACCAAGAAGTAGAGTATGGCTGTAGCAAATAACTAAACACACAGAAGTGACTTTGGACCTGGTAGTGGATAGAGGCTGGAAGCACTTTGAGGTGCATGCTAGAAATAGAGATGTTAGGGGCAATTCTGATGAGGTCTCAGATGGAAATATTAGGAATCAGAGGAAAGGTGTCCTTGTTATAAAGTGGTGAAGGGTTTGGCTGATCTGTGTTCCAGTGTTTTGTGGAAGGTAGAACTTGCAAGTGATGAAATTGAGTATTTGGCTGAGAAAATTTTTAGGCAAAGGGCTGAAGAAATGTGTCTCAGTGTGTTTTGTGCTGCTATAACAAAATACCTGAGCCTGGGTAATCCATAAAGCATAGAAATTTATTTCTCATAGTTCTATATATTGCCAAGTCCAAGACCAAGGTGCTGGCATTCAGCGTGTAATGAGGGCTGCTTCTGCTCCCAAGATGGTTATTCCAGAGGGAAGTGATGCTTGTTCCCTCACACCATGGGAAGTGAGAGGGATAAAAAAGAAACAAAACTGTCTCCATCAAGTCCTTTTAAAATGGTGTTAATTCATTCATGAGGCTAAGCACCTCTCAAAAGTCCCCACCTCCTAACACTTTTGCACTGGAGGTTAAGTTTTCAACACATTAATTTTGGGAGAGACATATCATAGCAGAATGGTTTTGCTTCTCCTGACTACTTATAGTAAAATGCAAAAAAAAAAAACAAAAAACAAAAAACAAAAAACAAAAAAAAAAAACATTGAAAAAGGAAGTTTTAAACAAAAAGAAGCCAGAATTTGAAGATCTGAAAATCCTCACATCACGCATATTGGGAAAAAAAAAAAGAATAAATAAATGAGAAAGCTTGTTCTGAAGACAACACCGTGAGTATAGCTAAACAACCATTTATTTGATAAAGACAGCATGGGAGTGACTCATGGACTTAATCAGCCATCTCATCAGAAATCAGGAATAGAGATGACATTAACAACACTGCCAGTTCCAGTTAAAGAGGACAGAGATCTGTCAGCCCTTCCTTCTTTTTCATTGCTCCTTTTTGGAATGGGAAGTTTTAGTCTATACCTGTCTATCACTGTATTTTGAAAGTATCTAACTTGTCTGGTTTCACAGTATAACAGCAGGAGAGAATTTTTCTAAGATGCATTGAGTCTCATTCATATCCAATTTAGATAATATTTAGATGAGAGTTCGGACTTTAGACTTTAGGGCTGATGTTGGGATGAGTTAAGACTTTTGGAACTGTTGAGATACAACGAATGTATTTTTTATGCAAGAAGAACACAAATCTAGGGGGACCAAGTATGGAGTGCCATGGGTGGAATTGCGTTCCCCTCAACTTGGCATATGGAAGCCTCATCCTCCCAAATGACTACTGGAAATAGGGAATGATTAAGGTTAAATGGTGTCATGAGGTTGGAGCCAATGAAACTGATGACTTAAAACAAGAGGACAAGATACCAGAACTAAAGTTCTTTATGTCATGTGTGAATGCAACAAGAGCAGGGCCATCTGCAAGTTAGAAAGAGTCCTCACCAGAACCTGAGCATGCACCCTTATCTGAGGCTTCCAGCCTCCAGAACTGGAAAAAATAAATTTCTGTTATTTAAGCCACCCAGTTCCTGCTTCTTTAACAAAAGACCATGCTGACTAATACATATCAAGCAAGGTAGTGTGGTCCCCAAATAATTGGGGTTATCTTCCTTCAACACACACTGTAGGACTGCACTTCCTTAGTCTATTTAGAAAGAAGGGGAAACCACGTGATATATTTTAGCCAATGAAATATCAGCTAGGGTAACATTTATTACCTTTATGGCTAGTCTTTAATAGGAAAGATTGTGATTCTCCCCACGTTCTATTTTAATTGCCTCTGCAACTTGTGGTGGTCCAGATGGTGAAGTTTTTGTCAGGCTGTATGTCGGAGCGAGGACAGTGGGGAGTGAAGTTCCTAGTTAACCCATAATGGACACGAATGTAAGTGAGAATGAATGTGTTGTTTATGTCACTGACACTTTTCATATATTAGGATTGATAAAGCCATCTTAGTTCCATGGGGTGGGGAAATAAATAAATATAGGAAGCAAGCAAACAAAAACCCTTTAGTTCTGTGGGTAGAGAGTAGGAAAAGCAGAAGCAAAAAACAATAACAAGAAACTTTGTAACGTTTTGCTATAGCCCGCTGAATAACCACAGTGGGCATATAATCCAGATAAGGTAGTAAGTACAACATGTTGACCTTTTGTAACAATATAGACATTTAATTATAAGATTGTCCAACTGATTTTGTAATCCAATGAGAAATCACAAAATTTCATTTTATGCTTTCAAGATTTTATTACAAATGTCTACCCAGATCCAAGATAATTTTGGAACAACTTTTGATTTTACTTAATCTTGTTTAACACTATTGCAAAGTCTTTATTATTTGTAATGATGAACCACAGAAAATTAATCTCACTGATTTGTAATAAAACACCCAACACATACTGAGATTGGAATTTGAAATTGGTCACATTTTGGTATGAACCTTTTATAATCTCAACTACCTTTCCAAGACCAGCACTTAGCCTCCTTTGTCATACCACTCCTTGACGTCACCCCACTACTTTGAACTATCTACCTTTCCTTCCGTGGATCACGTCTTTCTGCAACATCAAGCTTTCACATAATGGGTTTCATCTGCTTTAGAGTTGTCCCGTTCACCTTCTGGAAGTTGACTGCTCATTCCAGACACCCAACTCAACTGTCAATTCCTCTGCAAAAGCTTGGACAACATTTTCACGAATAATTATTTCTCCCTTTACATTCCCAAATCACTTTATGGATATCTCTATTCCAGCACTTATGCCTCTTCATTATAAATTACCTTTTAACATGTCCGTTCCTTGTACTTGAATTGTAAGTTGGCTGAAAATATCCCTTACTTATTGTGTTATGTAGCTACAATATACTTCTTGAATGAATGGGTGAATATGTCAAATTACAAACTAGTTCTGCCTGAAAATGTTGGCTGCTTAATAAAGGTGAATAATTATGTCCATAGTGTTTAATTTTTTTCTTAATTGTCAAGGGGAAACAAATTGTAAACTTGCTTGCTTTCATTTTTCTTGTCCCTGCTCCGTGTCTTACACATACTGCAAATTGAGTATCCCTTATCCGAAAAGCTCAGGACCAGAAGAGTTTCAGATTTTGGATTGTTTTTTGAATATTTGCATTATATGTACTCATTGAGCATCCCTAAGCTGAAAATCTGAATGCTCTAATTAGCATTTCCTTTCATCATTATGTCAGCACTCAAAAAATTTGGGATTTTGGGCATTTTGAGTTTCAGATTTTCAGATTAGGGATTCTCAAACTGTGTGATAAGACAGAGTTTTGATATGCTGGCATTTAAGTTTGCTGGACTATGCTTTGTAACTGCTGATTAGAAAGAGTATAAGGAGCCTTGGAATTCTCTACTGTTCTGCTCAAATTTCCATCTGCAAACTTCTGACATGTGATTTATATTCCTTAGATAACAGAGGGGCTTTCTTAACTTTCTTCACAGCCAGCCTACTAAGCCTCTTCAGTCTCCATCCCTACCACTCCTGTGGACAAGAACAAAAGCAAAGGAAAAAAAACAGGGACCAGAGATACCTTTTTATCCTCTTAATCAAAGGCTATGGCTGCCGCAGCTTGGTACACACTCCAAGCAGCTCTCCCAAGTAGGGCTTGTTGAGATCAGCTTGCTATAGAATGTGGCCAGCAAAAAACAGAGAAACTATAAATCACTGCACCCACCCTTTATCCTAGACCCTTATCCTTACCAAAAAAAAAGGGGGGGGAGGGGCGGAAATGAAAAGAACATTGGATGAGCCAATGGATGAATTTGTGTAAATGTACAAGCACCATTTATTTACATGTGTTCTAGCTTGAGACGAGGGAGACAGCATTGTATAGAGTCTGGTATCAATAAGATGGGATTACAAGGAAATTCCATGACTTACTCTTGTGTGCTCTGCGATAGTTAGTTAGCCTAATAAGTCTTGGTTTCTTATATTATAAAGCAGGGAGGAGGTCATGATAGTATCCCTATCAGGGCTGCTGACAGGATGCTGAACACAGCCCAGCATACCTAGCTCAACATATCTCGCTCCCCTTTTATTCATAAGGTCCCTGAGAAAAACACACAGAAGGAAAGGCTTCATGATTAATAAACACTAGCATTATAGCAGCAACTTGATTAGTTGGATTTGTTGGGATAAGATGGTGGAAATAGCTGGGATGGGTTTTGAAAGGCTAGAATTTGGAGCTTGGCTAAACCTCTTAGGACTCGTATCACCTTTCACAAGTCACTTTTTTTAGCTTTAGTTTGCTCATCTTTAAAACAAAGGAGTTAAAAAAAGATATGTCTCATCTGTCTTGCTAATTGTGGAATCGCTGTGGTAAACTAAGCTTTATTCTTTTGTACGCAAAATGAAATGGTAGTAGTGGTAGAGGTGAAAGCAGGGGTGTGTGTTTATAAAATAGGTATCCTAAAAAGCCACGGAGCCATAGGTTCCTAGCCAGCCAACTGATACAGTTTGGATCTGTGTCCCTGCTCAAATCTCATGTTGAAATGTAACCCCTAATGTTGGAGGTGGGGCCTGGTGGGAGGTGATTAAATCACGGGGACGGAGTTCTCATGAATGGTTTAGTGCCATCCTCTTGGTACTTTCCTGACAACAGTGAGTGAGTTCTCACGAGATCTGGTCATTTTAAAATGTATGGCACCTCTTTTCCCTCTCTTTGCTCCTGCTTTCCCCATGTGAATTGCTCCTGCTTTGCCTTGTGTCATGAGTCAAAGCTCCCTGAGGCCTCCTCAGAAGCAGATGCTGCCATACTGCCTGTACAGCCTACAGAACCATGAGCCAATTAAACCTCTTTTCTCTTCTTTCCTCAATCTCAGGTATTTCTTCATAGCAATGTGAGAATGGACAACGACATCAACCAAGCTGTTAATAAAACAGTCAAGCCCTGTTTATGACGACCTAAGAGGTTCCGATCTGGCAGTACACGAATTACTTGCAATGAAATTTGAGTTAAATATCATCAATGATTTTGTCAACTTCTTCTCCTGTTAGATTTTAAGCCTACAAGTCCTCCATAAATTCTGATTTTAAAAGACAAATATGGCTTTAGTGACGATTGCAAAATGCTTGCAAATCAGAGCTTCAATTTGGTATCCTTTTGAGATATCAGCAGAACTCGTTCCTTCAAATAATATGACCTGCAAATCAGATAATGTGTTGTAAGGGAGTTCATGACTAACAAAAATATAGTGTGTCACAGCATGCTATCACAACTTTGACAGACTTCAATGAATTTATGAGAACAAAAGAAAAAAGGAAGGAAAAAACAAGAGAGGAAGAAAAGGAAAGGGAGAGAAAGAAAGAAAGAAAAAATGCATTATTGAATGATAATTCCTGGACTAGCAAGTACATTGTCTACCTAGAAAAGTCTGAAAATGTCACTTAACTTTAATTTTCAGAGAAAGAGGTAGAGCTAGTGTCGATGTTACTTTTTTATACCATTAAGTGTATCTGGAAAGAAATTGTTTTATTTTCAAAAGGCAAATTCTTTCAACAGGAATATTAAAGGCATATTTTAAGAAAATTTTACTGTCATTCAGTCAAATCTATATGGTGATCAAGGATCTGCTAAAGGTCAGTTTTTAAGTTTGGTTAAGATTATGGGGCCAGTTGCAGACACTCTTGGCTGGAACCCAAATCCACCCTTTCCTAACTATGTGAACTTTAGTAAGCTACTTAACCTCTCTTCGTTTTAATTTTCCCCTTGTTAAAATTGGAATAATAAAAGTATTCTGTATTATCAGGGTATGGTGGAACAATAAATAAAACAATTCACAAAAGCACTTATAATGTCTGGCACACAGGAAAGATTCAATAAATATAAGGTATATTTATTAGTATATATATATATATATATTTTTTTGAGACAGAGGCTCGCTCTGTCGCCCAGGCGGGAGGGCGGTGGCCGGATTTCCGCTCACTGCAAGCTCCGCCTCCCGGGTTCACGCCATTCTCCTGCCTCAACCTCCCGAGTAGCTGGGACTATAGGTGCCCACCACCTCGCCTGGCTAGTTTTTTTTTTTTTTTTTTTTTTTTTTTTTGAGACAGAGTCTCGCTCTGTCGCCCAGGCGGGAGTGCAGTGGCCGGATCTCAGTTCACTGCAAGCTCCGCCTCCCGGATTTACGCCATTCTCCTGCCTCAGCCTCCTGAGTAGCTGGGACTACCGGCTCCCGCCACCTCGCCCGGCTGGTTTTTTCTATTTTTTAGTAGAGACGGGGTTTCACCGGGTTAGCCAGGATGGTCTCGATCTCCTGACCTCGTGATCCGCCCGTCTCGGCCTCCCAAAGTGCTGGGATTACAGGCTTGAGCCACCGCGCCCGGCCTGTATATTCTTATTTAAATGTTCACATGCTATATATTTAGTTACAAAATACATATGTGTATCAACTCATAATCTGATGTAGGCAAGGTAATCTATACCCCTGACTTAATGTCTTCGTTATAACTCCATTTGAACTATTTTTTTCTAATATTGCTGCCATACAGAGTGAAACCAAGGTACCCACTGTACTCATGAACCTAGAAAGCTGACATAGATTCTCTAAATCTCTTTAATTTTCTAAGAGGCAGGTTTATTGCAGCCTTGTTGCTTCGAGACCTACTCTTAAAGACATACCTTCCCTGTCATGTTGATTGATCCACATCCTTCCCCCTGGAGCAAAGGAACAAGAGCAACACACATGTCCACTAGAAAGCCATAGCAACTGTCCTCTCTCTTCCACCTCACTGGGAAGTCCTCTACTCAGTTGCAGTGTTGCCGTTTGCCTATCTCTCAATGATCATGTCCTATTTTAGCCCAAGGACATATACGTTCTTTGTAATTACTTTTCAGTTGAAAGACTTTGGAAGAACATGGCTCACTGATCAGCTAATCTAGAATATTTATTTTTCTAATAATGATAATAATAACAACAACAACTACCACAATATATACTAGGCCTTGCTTTAAGAACTTTATCTGAACATCAACTCATTAAATAATCTTAGGAGAGGTGCTAACATTATGCTTACTTTGCAATTGAGAAAATCAAGGCTAAGAAGCGAAGTAAGTAGTTGTAGGTGTCCCACAGATAGAAAGGCGTGAGGCTGGAATTCTGAAGCAATGAGTGTTTCCCCCTCCCATTTTCTCTGATTTGCACTACTAATCCTTTCGTAATTTGGCTTAGTTTTCCTGTTATGGAAAGATTTTCTCTGATTACTTTTCCTCTTTATCCATTTTACTTAATGCCCATAACACTGTTATATTTCTTTAATCTTTGTTGATTACATCTTTGTTGATGAATGCTTATGCATTCATGTTGAAATTTCCAGTCCACACACTATTGTTTCTGGGTTTTAAATTCACATCCATTTTTTCTTTAATTCCCCTTTACCTTTTAAACAAACTTCTTACCTCATTTATCACCTGTATTTTCATGTAACTCTGAGGATCAATTTGCCTCTTCAGTTTGGGACTCAGCCATAACGTCTATAGCCAGTATCATCTCTTCCTGGCTTCCTTAATAAGTGTGTGTCTATAGAATATTACTATTTTACTGTAATATGTAGGACATAAAATATACAAGATAACTAACGGAATCAACAACGCTGAAAGACTATTCATAAGTACTCAGATGTTCAGTGCTTCCATTTTCATTGTTGCGCTAATTAGGTTTTTTGTGTGATTAGTATTTATGAACTCAACCCAGTACAAGCAAATAAAATTCTGCACAGGATATTCCTGAAGTGATAGGTCACATTAAGAATCCCAAGGAATAAATGCATGCTACTCATGGGGATGAAACTGGGGCAGAGCCAAGCGTCCACTGCCAAACAAGCATGAATTTGCATCTTCCGACCCTTCCCCTGCAACGCTGAAGCTTCTGGTTCAGTAGTCACAAAGCTGTTCTCGAGGGAACAAAGCCTGTTTCTGTTGAGGCGGGTGCAGCTACCAGCAAAGAAACCCTCATCATGATCCAACTGTAGTTCAGAAGCACGTGAGGCACAGGAAGCAATTTTGACAAAGAATAGCAAGAGCTATCCATACAAATGTAGAACAAAAACATAAAAAGGCATAAAAGGTATTGATAATTAATTTAAAATACCATAAGGAAATCATAGCTAAAGTGAGGGGGAAAATAGAGCCTCAACAAAGACAAACGGGACTGCCGAGGCCACGAAAGTGAATGCCCCAACACTTTGGACTACAATCGTAACGCCCAAATTTTTTTCCTGTAATTATGGTTCTACTTATCCCATCTTAGAGTCATAAAAAACTTGAGTGGATAGGGGATTATTTCATGCTGGGAATATAGAAATAACTTTGAACAAATTGCCCATTTGTGATTATTTAAATAAAACATCATAATTGGAATACGTTGGTCGATAAAGGCAATTTTTTTCCTTCTCTCTCTTTTGTATAAGAACAATACACTAAATGCTATCTTGATTTTTTTACCGCATTTTCGTAAATACAGTATTTAATGCCAGGTGCCCCCTCAATTTTACATTGTGATAGGCTACACAAAAGGAGGAGTAAATGCACTCGGAGTTGTTTTCCACACCACTTGGGCTCTGACAAATCATTAACAACATTCTCTGCTTCCGTATTGTCTTCTGTGATAATTACATGCAGCTTGACTCAATGGTGCTCACATTTAATGGGTCTCACTTTTACCACTTTTATTTCAATGGTGCATCTCTTAAAGAGTTGCATTTGCTGTCACTGTATTCACACTCTTTCAAAATATATCTTGCAAACAGAAGAGGTTCTCCATCTTCCTTTTTTGCACCCAACAAAGAAAAGTCTAGTTTTTGATTGTCTTAGGATGACAGAATATCCTACATTGTAAATTGATCTTTCTCAAGTGGGATGAGGAGATTTAGACTTTCCATGTCCTCACTTCTATCGGCGCACTGATGCATTGAGGGCAGTTAAAGGGCCATAATCATAATCCCATAGGCACTATCTATCCATCTTTCTATCCTGAAAGAGTTGCCAGCTGATAGGACCTTCCAGATGTAGCTATACATTTTTGAAATAATTTCTTCTTTCAACTGATATTTAAGTAGAATTAAGCAAATTATTTCTTCATAATACTTTTCTTTTTTTCTTTTTCTTTTCTTTTATTATTATTATATTTTTTGTGAGACGGAGTCTCTCTCTGTTGCCCTGGCTGGAGTGTAGTAGCATTATCTTGACTCACTGCAGCCTCCGCCTCCCAGGTTCAAGTGATTCTCCCGCCTCAGCCTCCCAAGTAGCTGGGATTACAGGCACGTGCCACCACACCCAGCTAATTTTTGTATTTTTAGTAGAGACAGGATTTCACCATGTTGGTCAGGCCGGTCTTGAACTCCTGACCTTGTGATCTGCCTGCCTCGGCCTCTCAAAGTGCTGGGATTACAGGCCTGAGCCACTGCACCTGGTCCATAATGCTTTTCAATAGGTAATACACACATAATACTACTTAAAAGCCCATAGTGACCAAAACTTATGTGTACGCATCAGAGAACACATGGAAGAATGAAACGCACTCCCTGTCCTCAAAATTTTGATAGAGGAGTAAGATACAAACATATGAATGTTAAATGAGAAATGCTAGAAAATTGCTATGGACCTCAAATGCTATAGCAAAAAAAGGAAATAGAAATGATGATGACCATTGCTATTGTCTCCTAGATCCTCAGATTTGGAGCATCTAATCTAAAGCATGAAAGAATTCAAAGCCATCTAATTCAGCTACCATTTTATTGATCTCCTTGACAAACACTTGGCGGAACGGAAGTGCTGGATACTCATGAGTGCCCAGTCTCTGCTTGAAGCTGTCTTATGACAGGGAGACAACTCCCTGTGAAAACAGCTCATTCTCACTCTGCCTTTTGAAAGTTCTTTCTTACATTGAGTTGGAAGTGCTACAAGTCTTCTACTTCTACCCCAGCAAGCATGTAGCTTTTAAAAGCATAAGATCTGGAGTCAGACAGACTGGATTCAAATCCAGACTTCACCAATAACTAAGCGTCCCTACGTAAACAGAATACCTTCTCGACATCTCAGTTTCCTCAACTGTAAAACAGGAATATTTAACCAATGATCCCAAACTGACAGTGTTACTCTGAGGATTTGACATTTATCAAGCACTCAATTAAGGTCGGCTATTATAATTATGACAACACTTTAGATATTTGAATACAAGTCACTGGTATCCTCTTTCCATAATGTTTTTTTTTACACTATAAGGAAACAACATTTAGAGAAGTTAAATGACATGCTCAAGGTCACATGTCTGGTACGTGACAGAAACAACAAGAACTGAGATTTTCTAAAAATCCAACGACCTTGCTAGTAAAAAAACATTTCAGGAAAGTTTTAGATGCTTTAGCCAGGACAGTAACATAATTTGTTTGATAATAAATGGTACTAGGGTACTCAAGGTGGATTTCTATATTCAAGACCATCCACTGACATGAACGCTTTATGAGGAATTAGGGATATGAAAAACTAAAGAAATTGTCTTAATGAGAAAGAATGTCTTTAAATCCAACAGTAATCACTACTATAAGCAAGAATTCATAATTTCTATCGCCCATATCTCTTCCTCTTCTTTCTATTTCTATTTTTAAAACTGAATTTTCAGCTTCAACATTTCTCATACATCTCATAGCTGGATTAATTCAATAATTTCCTCAACAGATTTTTCCTAATTCCAATGTCTACCCACTCATGCTCCTTGCTCCCCACCATTCCCAAAATTATTAACATAAAACATAAGGAGAGTATGCCACCTCCTTCTCTCTCTTTCTTTTTTTTTTTTTCGAGACAGAGTCTGGCCCTGTCACCCAGGCTGGAGTGCAGTGGCACCATCTCGGCTCACTGCAAGCTCCGCATCCTGGGTTCATGCCATTTTCCTGCCTCAGCCTCCCAAGTAGCTGGAACTACAGGCACCCGCCACCACGCCTGGCTAATTTATTTTATTTTATTTTATTTTTATTTTTAGTAGAGATGGGGTTTCATTGTGTTAGCCAGGATCATCTCTATCTCCTGACCTCATGATCCCCCTGCCTTGGCCTCCCAAAGTGCTGAGATTACAGGCATGAGCCACTGCACCCAGCCCACCACCTCTCTCTTTAAAAATTTTCTAATGGATTCTAACTCTCCATAAGACCATGTCCAAACTTCTTGACAAGCTAATGAAGATTCTTCCAACCAGTCCCAACTCTATCTACCCAGACTCATCTCCCACAGGGATTGTTGTTGCATGAAGCCAATAACTCAACAACTGACCTGTTTTCAAATGGCCAATCAACTTTAGTTATTATAACAACATTTATTCTGGAAGGTACTAACTCCTTTCTCCAACTATTGTCATGTATTTATTCATTCAACCAACATGTATTGGTCACTATTTTAGACGTCATGGATATGCAATAAACAAATAACAAGACCCAGTTCTCAGTGCATTTATTTTAGTGGGAAGACAAGCCAAAAAAGCTAAAACTAAACAAAATATATACTTTGTTAAATACTGATAAACACTAAAAAGAAGGAAAGCAGAGAAACAGGATAGAGTATACCGAGAAGGAGGGTCAGGACATTTAAATAAAGTTACTAGGGAAGACCTCACTGTTTAGGTGCTATTTCAGTCAAGAGATAAAGGAATTAAAATTTTCAAGTGTCTATCTAGGTAATGAGCATTCCAGCTAGAGGGAACAGCTAGGGAAAACACCATGAGGTAGTGTGACTATTTTATTTGAATGCTGGGAGAAGGCCAGTGAGGCAGCTAAGATTAATTAAAGGAGACACTAGTAGGGGAATGATTAAGAAATTTAATAAGAGGGAAGAGCTTTTAGGGGCTTAAGAGTTTCAGTTCTTCAAAAGATATGGTAAACTGGCTGAGTGTGGTGGCTCACGCCTGTAATCCACTTTGGGAGGTCAAGGTGGGTGGATCACAAGGTTAAGAAGCCCCATCTCTTGGTGAAAGCCCATCTCTACAGAAAATACAAAAAAATTAGCTGGACATGGTGGTGTGTACCTGAGTAGTCCAAGCTACTCAGGAGGTTGAGTCAGGAGGATCACTTGAACCCAGGTTGCAGTGAGCCAAGATCGCACCACTGCACTCCAGTCTGGTGACAGAGCAAAACTCCGTCTAAACAAACAAACAAACAAAAAACTACTGAACTATTGGAATGGGTTATGAGCAGAAAAATAAGAAAACTGATTTTTTTAAACAAGTTCACACTCCCTGCGATAAATTCAGGATAACTCCAAGCTTTTAGCTTAAATAACCGGAAGACAGAAGATGCACCATTCCACTATATCCAGTGGCTGCCTCTGCAAACCCTTTTGATTCAGCCACTTTCATCCATCTGCACTTTCACTATCTTAGCCTAAATCATCATCATTTTTAAATCTAATTTCATACAATATAATCACATGCATCATCTCTTATCCCTGCATAGTCAATTCGTTTTGCAGAAATTAGGATGATCTTTTAAACATACAACGAACGCCCCACAATGGCTTACATACCGACTTATAAAATAACTCCTCATGACCTGCAATACTCTACCCTATTTCACCACTCTCTTCCGCTCTAACATCATGTGTCTGTTTTCACGACATGTTCTAGAACGCTTTTCCATCCCTGGACCTCTATATACTGGACCCTCTGCTTAGAAGCCATCCCATCTCCAAATCTTTTGAAATGGTTATTCCTTCATTTCTTCTGACCTCAACTTTAGCAGTAAATCCTTGGGGAGGCTTTTTCTGAACATGTTCTCTCTAAGGCATGGTAATCCCTATTATTCTACTATAAACAACCATTTATTCAACTGGTATTTATTGGGTGTCTATGTGCCGGATACTGTCTTAAGTGCTATTCTTTCCTCCTTTTTGTATTTATTCCAATTTGTGACTATATTTCATATTTAATTCCTGCCTCCCCAGTTGAACTACAAACTCAATAAGAGCAAGAGCCAGGCATGTTTTGTTCACCATTGTATCCTTTCTAATATATGCCAGGCAATCAAAACATATTTGTAGAATAAATGTTTAATGTTATTCAGAATTTGCTGGGTTTTCCTTTAGGCTTCCAATATAGAATTTATTTCATTAAAATTGTATATCATAGGTAATTATATATAGCGTCTTTCTCTAATAGCATGCAGCTTACTTGAGACAGAAACTCATCAGTATTGTATCTTTCAAAAGACTGGCTGAGTACTTTTGTAATTATACATGCTTCTTGCATTGAAGTGATGACTGAGTGTAACTCTGGGGTTTTCCCCAATATGTAAACTGAACATGACTTAGGAGACTTTATTTATTTATTTATTTATTTTTTGAGACAGAGTCTCACTCTGTCACCAAGCTGGAGTCTCACTCTGTCACCAAGCTGGAGTCTCACTCTGTCACCAAGCTGGAGTGCAGTCGTGTGAACTCGGCTCACTGCAACCTCCATCTCCTGGGTTCAAGCGATTCTCCTGCCTCAGCCTCCCAAGTAGCTGGGACTACATGCGTGCACCACCACGTCTGGCTAATGTTTGTATTTTTAGTAGAGATGGTGTTTCAACATGTTGACCAGGATGGTCTCTATCTCATGACCTCGTGATCTGCCCGCCTCGGCCTCCCAAGTTGCGGGGATCACAAGCATGAGCCACCGCACCTGGCCGACTTTGTTCTATTTTAAGAGTACATATACAATTACTACGATTTTTGGCCAGTTCCAGAAATTTAATAACAAAGTAGATATACTCCCATGCTTCAGATCTAATGACTTCCCACTATAATATCAAAACATAGTAAATTATGTTCTCTAGAAGACTACCAAATATGTCCTGCTTTCCTTACCAAACTCATCTTATAGGATGGTTTCCCTGTCTCGTCATGAAGTCCAGCCCCGCTGACCTTTCTCTCTAACCCTGCACTGTACTGAGAACACTTCCTCTTCAAGCCTGTGCCCTGACCACTCTTCACTCCGAATGCCCCTCACCCTCCTGGCCACTGTTCAGGCTTCTGCCCCTCCTTCAGGCTCCAATTCAAATGTCACCTTTCCAGAGAGATCTTTTCAGACAGGTCCACGTAAAAGATCCTTTCCTTATCTCTCTCCAAAGTTACTCTCTCTATGCCATTGCTCCATTTATTTTTTCCTTAACAACTCACCATTAACCGAAATTATCTTTTTTAGAAATTTACAAGTTCATGGTTGATCTCTCAACTATAGACTCTAAGTTCAGGGCAGCACAGATGTTGCCGTGTTCACCATTACCATCTTCTATGCCAGAACGATGTCTGGAATATAAGAGAACATGCATAGTAAATATTTGTGAAATGAACGAATTAATATGTACATAATTAAAATATGCCACTGGTATTTATTATAAACCATTGACCAGTGTATAGCTCTTGAAGGTTATGCAAGCTAAAATCCACAAGATATAATTAGGAGCATTTCTAAATTCTAACCTGGAAGTCTTGTAAGTCCATTTGTTTGATTAAGAAAGGAGGTTTTCTGGGACAAAGGGTGACAGATTTTCACATGGGCAATGAGTTACTGGATTTGCAGAATTGGGCTTTTCTCCTCTGTGGATCTGCAGGAACTAGCATACCTCCCTGTTCCTGGGAAATCTACAATAGTTGCTTGTTGACTTGATCTGAAATTAGAACGAGAATGAAAACCTACACTAGGACATTTCCTGCTATAAATTCCAGCATCACTCAGACTATATTTAAACCGTATTTACTTATTTATAAGTATCATTTAAATAGATGAATATAAATTCTTGTTGGCTAATTTTCAGTGATTTACTGAAATGCTCTATTTAAAAATGTCAAGTGGCCATTAGCAGTAAACCTCCAAGAATTTATCTGCCATAATATTCCTACTTAAATATTGTCATTGCATTATTTCATTTTACTGGTTTACATTTAAAGAATCTTCCTGAAATCACTGAAAGTTTTTAATAGCAATTCATTCTCAATTTAAGAGATTAAAAGACATGGATCAGAGATGGAAGGGGAATGAACACTCCATAGACTTGATACAGCATCACCATAACTAATACCCAATAGGGTCTGCTAGAGCCAGGTTCACACTTGAGTAAGACTGAGGCAGTTTCTTGAACTGTGCCACACTGGGTCAGGTTAAGTAGAATTCGGTCTAGCTGAACACTTTTATAGACTCAGAGGGCAGTTATCTGGCACCTTATTAAATTCACCTTGTTTCTTTTTTCCTATAAATCATTTCAGTAATCTTCCTTAAGATCAATGTACCTGAAAGTGGAATACTAAGATGATTATTATCATATTAGTGATATTGTAAGGCATTGCAAATACAACTAAAAACACAATCATGTTTATTTCTATTTCGTATTTATTTCCATGATTTTTTTCCCTCTTGTTCTATCCAAATACATTGTGGCCCCAGTGACTGTTAATCCTTCTTGAAAGAAGGATTCAACCACCTGGTTCAATTTAGTTTTTTCCATAAATGGCAAAAAGAGAAAGATGGAATTATACATGCTCTCACATTTGCTGTTTGGAGTTTTGTGATCAAAACAGAGCTTTCGTTGTAGAATCTCATGTCCCCGATTATTTGCTCAAATTATATGGATTAAAATATTTTGAAAAAAGTTACCTATCCATCTTTGAAAGTAGACCCACTTGGCAATGAATAACTATATGTTGCTTCCGAGGAATGTAATTGTGAATTAGATGGATCCTATTTCTCTGGCTGTAATGCTATTTGAAATATTTTAAATGTTAACAACAGTGTATTTCTCTCCTAGAGTGCATGCTATTGCATCTCTCAAAAATGAGCTGTGTAACTGAGCTGCTGATGAAAGCAACGGTGGTCTTCTATAATGGTTGTCATTGATTGAGCTTCTACAATGGACGAGTCACTGTATTTAATACTTCATATGACTTATATCTAATCTTAAAAACTCTTTAAGATAAATATTATCTCACTTCACCATGAGGAACAGTTGGGTGACTAGCTTACTTAGGGTCACGATCCAATGAAGGTCACGGCTAAGAAGAATTCAAACTCAGCTCTTTCAGACTAATACATCATGCCATAGGTTCTCTAGCTTGACCTAAATCAGAATAGTCTGGTGGACTTGTTAAAACCCAGATCACTATGCCCCACCCTCAGAGCTCTTGATTCAGTAAGCCTTGGGGAGGTTCTGTCTTCGTACATTTCTCTGAAGTTCACAGGTGATGTTGATATTTGCTTTTCCTGAACCACATTTTGAATCCTATCATTTTCCTGTACTATATGCTCTGAGTTAGAATGTAGAAACTGGTAGTAAGAACCAATCATTGATTTTTCTCTGGGAGTTCTACTTATACTTTTATGAAATTTGAAATATACCCATGTAACATTTATCAAAATTTTCACAGATATTTCTGGAATTTCAGGCAAATTTGGCTCTTTTTCTACTCTTCTCAATTGTTTGACTTCTCCAAAATTAGCACATGTAATTTTTATTATCAGTGAGTAAAAAGCTGATTGCATTTAGGAAAAAAATACAACAAAAAACTCAGAGGTGTTAGATATTCAGAGGACACATCTCAGCACTATTTTAGGGAGGGGAATATATATATCCACATACATATGTGCACATATAACACACATATTATATATGTATGTATGCAACATATACACACATATCTGTATCTATAAAACAAAGGCTTTATTTTTCAGCTTAACCTAGACTAGTTAGGACGATGTCAGTTCAAATTCTGGACCAGCTGTTTACTATCCATTTAGCCATGCCAAACCAATTCACTGTTCTGAATCAGCTTCTTTATCTGTACATTCAGGAAACCAAACTAGAATAATACATCTCATAGTTAAAGGACTTTTAAAAGACTAGATAGTCTCAAAAGTTCGGTCGTGCTCTATACGCTGTACTAGTATAAATCCTCCTTTCAGAATTTGAAGGAGAAAAAGACACTTTATGATGTGAGGGTCATTCAGATGAGACCAGAACAAACTGAAGGGTGGTTAAAGGTGCAGGGCCAGTTGGCCAGAATGCCCCTGCAACAGTTTTACATTTTTAAGTGATATCGTATTACATAATAATAGCACATGACTATTTCTATTCTGTAAATCATAATTGCTAAAGGAAATACCCCGCTATTTGTGAGATGCTTAGTGCATCTGTCACCATGGCCTTCTGGCCCAAATCAAAGTGATCGGAGCTATTAAGATGATTTCCCTATTTGGCTGGGTTTTAAAGACTATAGTTTTGAAGTCAGTGGCAAATGACCTACTAATGGTGTTTAATGGTTCTCTCAACAAATTGTGAAGTACCTTGAGTGACCCACTGGTTAAGTACGTAAAAGGAAAATTCCAGCTTTAATCATTTAATCTTGATTCCATCCTGTTTTTCTTTTGGACAGTGATGTTTATTTTCACCTTCAAGGAAGAGTGGGGAGATTAAAAAAATTGGGAGGGAAAAGGTAATTAAGAGTTCTTGAGCACTGGGCTAAGCATTTCATATGAGCCATCTCATTTGGTCTTCACAACCCTATAGAAAAAAAAGGAAAAGGTACACAAAACTTGCATAGCTGAGGTCACATAATCAGGAGCAATGCAGTGGATTTGAATGTGATCTATTAGAATCTAGAACCCAAGTGTTTGGGTGGTGTTTCTTGGAGAGGGAAATGCAGAGATTTTCTCTCCATGGGCCAGAATACAAAGCCAAGTTCACTGAAGGCTGAGATACGACTCACTGTGGGCCCCGGATATATGTTTTTTCTTAAAAAAAAAATATATATATATATATATATATATATTAAGTGCTGATATATATCAGCACTTAAATAAACGAGCATCATAAATACACAAATCAAAGAGTGTCAAGAAGACATAAAAGCCAAGGCAGCAGCCAGGCATGGTGGCTTACGCCTACAATCCCAGCACTTTGGGAGGTCGAGGTGGGCAGATCACTTGAGGTCAGGAGTTCGAGACCAGCCTGGCCAACAAGGTGAAACCCTGTCTCTACTAAAAATACAAAACAACTAGTCAGACATGGTGGTACATGCCTATAGTCCCAAGCTACTAGGGAGGCTGAAGCCAGAGAATTGCTTGAACCCGGGAGGCAGAGGTTGCAGTGAGCCGAGATCACCACTGTAAGCCAGTCTGGGTGGCACAGTGAGTGCCTCCATTCCCCAACTAACCCCCCGCCCAAAAAAAAAAAAAAAAAAAACCCAGGGCATCAAGACAACAGATTCAATGCTCAGGCAGACATTAAGGGGAAACAAAAGTTTGAGCAGATAGAACTAACCTAGAGCTCATATACAGAGAAAGCATAACACAAAGCAGGGATGGATGGGTATTCTGGCCACTCCAGCCTAAGCTGCTTTGCTTCCCCTCTACCTTAGCAAACCACCTAACCACTGGGCTGATAACGAGGGGCAAGTTGTTGACTGAGAGACCAAAGTTGAGGAAAGTTAGAGCAGGCAAATTCATGGCAAAAAAGTTTCTTACCTTGAAGCTGGTGATACATTCTCAAGGTTCATGTCTGCAGAAGGGGAAAAACGTCTCCACTCCACATAAAATTACCTTCAAAATAACTTCTATGTGATTCCTGTCTGTCAGCCTCCAGATAGAAAAGGAAAAAGCAGGCCAGAGAGAGAAGCTTCAGGAATGACACCCATTTCCTTTTTTATCCTGGCCTAAACAGCCCCAAAATGCCCTATATTTTTCTTTGTCTATTTTCATACACAGGCCAAAAAAAAAAAAATGAGTTTGCATCTTACTCTTGGATTATCTTTTTTTTAAATTTTGTGAATACATATCACAGCTAGAACTGTAATAAAATTTCCAGAGAAGAGTATCAATTTTTTTAAAATAAAAATCTTTTTTCACTTATCTAGCAATTTTCTAGTCCCTTCTTGAAAGGTCATTTGAAAATGGAGAATTTATTTCAGGGGCTCTAAATGCTCACAGTAGTGACTCTATCCTAAGAAAGTGACTTGAAAGAACAAAACAGGAAACCAGCATTGCAGGTATGTTCTAGATTTTAGGTTTTCTTGTTTTTGTTTTTATTTTTAATTTTTGTCTTTATAGGAAGAAATTCCTCTAAAAGTAAAAGGGATACTTGAAAACGAAGCTTTGAACGAACATAAAAAATAAGTTGTCTCTTGTCTTAGTCTGTTTTGTGCTACTATAACATAATAGCTGAGACTGGGTAATTTACAATGAGCAGAAATTTATTGGCTCAGTTCTGGAGGCTGGAAAGTCCAATTTTAAAGTGCCAGCATCTGGTGAGGGCCTTCTTGCTGTGTCATCAACATGTTGGAAGGCAAGAGGTCAAGTGAGCAAGAGAGCAAGACAGGGCTCAACTTGCTCTTTTATAATGGCATTAATCTCACCCCCAAGGCAGAGCTCTCATGCCTTAATCATGCCTTAAAGGTCCCACCTCTTAATACTGTTACAATGGCAATTAAACCTCAACATGAGTTTCAGAGGGAACAAACATTCAAACCATAGCACTCCTATGTGGCTAGGCCCTGAATGATCTCCTTCTGTGTCCATCAAAAGAAAAGAAGGCAAGGATCTAAAATGTCATTTAAGTCAGGATTTACCTGCAGAATCTGTCAATTCAGGTCTTTCCCGAATAAGCCCATTTCTTCTTTTGGGCCTTAACTATATTTCAATGTGCTGTATTTTGTACTGCCTGGACTAGTTTTATTGTATTAATTTTTGTCTGCATTTAATTCCCATTAGGCTGTATGCTGATCCATTAAACAAATATTTTAGGCATCATCTATGTGTCAGAAGACAAACACTGTTTTTATTCCTGAGGCTACAGCACAGCAGATCATCTGTTAAGATAGAATGAGGACTTGTTTCTTATTTGATTTTTTGTTTTTCATCATATCATAAAGTGGGACTAATAGAAGTACTTACTTGGTAAAATTTCTGTTAGAGTCAAACTAGATTACATAAGCAAAGTTCTTAGCCTGTGGCCTGAAATGTCATAAGTGTTCAACACATATTAACTATCATTACTGCTAGTAGAGTGCCTGACATACACCAGAGGTTTTAATAAGTATTTGCAGAATGAATGGTCAAAGATTGGTTGCATATAGTGTTTAACACAGTAGTGACCTTGCTTATTACAATTGGTTATATTGTGCATACTAACTGATCCCTTGATTCCAGTCATTTAATAGATTCTAGGTAGGTTTGAATATAAAGTGAGGTGACACTGAAGTAATTCTGTTTTCAAAGACAAGTCATCCTATTTTCAGTTAATTTTTAAGCAGATATATTTGAAAGCCATATGGCATAGCAGAAATCACACCTGATTGGAGAAAACCTAGCACCCTGATGCAGCTTCTTCCTCCATATAGATGCATGTTATTGGAAGAGTCACTTCCTAGACTTCCCTGGGTATTGTTTTTCAACTGTACAGTAAGAAGGGTAAACGAAATCTAGTTGTTTTCCTCTTAGTATTAACCATCTGTGATTCTAAATCATTTGTACAGTAAGATTCTGACAGGCTTTTAAAAAATGCAGATGGATAAATAAAGTTGGCTTTTGGTTTTCCCCTATAGCTATCCTAGGTTGTATGGGTAAATGTAATTAACATAATAATGATCATTGTTAACACTGTCTGAGGACTTCTAAATGCCAGGCAACTTGTTAAGTGCCTTTACATGGATTTTCTAATTTAATACACACAACTAACCAAAAGAAAGTAGTATTATCTTCATTTAAAGGAAAAAGCAAAAACAAAAACCCTGAAACTGAGAAATGTATTCACTTGCTCAAGGTCATATAACTAAAAAGCAGAATTAGTACATTTGAGCCTTAACTACAATATGCTTTACATGCAGTATATTCTACAGACATTCTACAACAGTGAAACAAATAATGTTCAGTCTGGCCCCACACAGAGTTAATTGATTTTAAATTCCTTTCACTGATTGGTCATTAGTGAAATAAAGTCATCATTTTAAATTGGCCAACTGTATGTAAATCAATAGACAGATTTTTTTTTTTTAAATCTCTAAATATCCGATAAAAGAAAGCCTCAAATGACAAGTTGCCTTTGCAAGGCATAACATTCTGCTAAGAAGGTATTATTCTACCTGCTCTCCTATTGCTTCACGTTCTATCAACTTAATGGAAGACAACTCTAAGCTGACAGTTTCAAAAATGTAATTCACAAAATTTAAAAACTTTCCTTTTTAAATAAGTCTCACATGCACAGATTCCACTTGTGAGCTCTGAGTCTCAAAGCTGTTGGGAACACCAGGAAGAGCATGAGATATTGTAAATGGCAGGGAACCTATTTCTAACTGACCATTGAGGCTGTATGTTGGGAAATAAGGCATAGGATCCTGAATAAAACCTCCGAACATTATTTCTAAATGGAAACTGTTCTTTTTGACTCAGCTGCCATTGGAAGGCAGTAAGGCCCCATTTTGATAGTGCATCAGTGAAGGCCTTAAAGTTAATTACAGCCTTGTGTTTACTCTGACGCTATTATATGATATTTACAGATGAAAAGAAGATGGTTTAATCACTGAGATGGTTATAATGTGCACTTATCTCGTTTTATTCATACTGTGGGGGAAAACATGTAATTGTGTAAAAAAAAAATGAACAATTTCATCTATTCTTAAATTCCACAACATGCATTAAGTGAATCCAAGTTATTGTAGTAACCTTGTATGTCTAGTGCACTATGCTTCTTGTTTTTCTAACATGAATAATATTTAAAACACTTTTCTATTCTGAAATGGTTAATTTCAAATTTTCTCAAGGTATTCTCCTCTGAGCCCCATTACCAACACATGATTGTCACTGCAACATGGCTTTACTGTCACATTGATGTTAAAAGGCAGTGACAGAGCCAACAGGAGTGAACGAAGCCATTTATATATACTGTAGAACTACACTGACAATCCAAAGGAACACACCATCTGCATTCTGTGTTGCTGCAACCTACTGAACTGTGGGTTTGCAATTTCAAAATTCAGAGTGTCATGCCCGATTCCACTTTAGGGAGCTCCCACAGCTGCTACTTTTGCTTCTCTGCTTTCAGAATTCTGATGCTGAAGTTAATCTATGAGGACATCCTTGTGTAGTGATGGAGACATGGCGGTAGGGCATGCTAGAGTACCACATATTTTCATGCATTTATTTATTTAAGCTGTGTGACTTTTTATCCCCTCTTCCCTTTGCAACTTATCAGCCTGAACCCTCAGACACTCATACCCACACAATGATCCCAGCAGGCAAGGAGGAAAAGCAAAAGCAAATGCACTTTAGGGAAAGGAACAGGAAACCGACACAGAAATGGCTATTACAGGACATTTCAATTTTACCTGTGGTTTCAGCTTCTTCTCCAAGTGCATGCAATGCATGTGGCCTGATTACCTTAATTCAGTGATATTGGCAATAATCACAATGGCAGGCAGTGCCTAAGAGATTGCTCTTGACAGTAGAGTCACAGAGATGGAGATGTGGAAAATTTCCGTTGAGCACAACACACAGAAGGAATAATAGAGAGATGTTCAGGAATCCATTTCCCGATAGAAAGGTAGATGGCAAGAGAGCTCAATTCTCTTAATGATTAACTGTAGGGTTGATGAGTTGTTCTTTTCATGGTCTTCTCTAGCATTATGAGTCTCCATTCTACGGTAAGATGAAAGAGGAACTGAGATATGTAACCACCACAGAGACAATTTAGTGCTGATTTGACTTAGAATTGAGAAAAGAAAGTTTTAAAAGATGAGTAAGAATTAAATATAAAAATAAAAGCAATTGATGTCAAAGGCAAAACACCAACGGCCATTTCTTGAATAGGAAGAATCATGAACCTACTGAAGGGATCCTTTCTAGTTGTATTACTGACTGCTGAGAGGAAGCAGAATTTCTGCCTTTGATGACTATGGCCATTTTAAATTAGGGACGTCTACTGGTTTAGGGGAATTGTAGACGAGATGAGTGTCAAGGGTTAATGATACTACAAGTTATCAATGTGATAAGAAAATAAAGTCTGAAAAGTGACCAAGGGATGATGAGGAGAGGACTGAGACATAAGAAGACATTGGTATTGGGGAGTGTGCAGAGGAAGGCTGGGACATTGTTGACTATGTGTTCTTTTTTTGGCAACACTCTTCTTAGAAGAGCATAATTAGCCACAATAAAGCAGAACTCTTTACACAGTTATAACTCTGTCTTACGCAATATAAGTACCAGATTCTAACTGTAATTATCAGTTTAAATTCACTTGTTCCAGGCTTTTCTCCTTTGCAGTGTCTCAAGAAATTCTTAACAAGCTTTAAAAAGACAGAAAAATATTGGTCGACATTATCTGACTCTACCGATTGTACTCAATGGAATGTCCTCTACAGAGTTTACTAAAGTGAACTTAATACACATATACAAACTTATGTATGGGGATGTGTGGATATGTGTGTATATATTTGTACCTATGTATATGTAGGTGTATACACACATGCACACGTAAACATGTATGGATACTCATACCTAACTGAAAATAATATACAGTGAACTTGTAGAATCTGTCTTTAATCCCTCTTCAGAAAGAAATAAGAAACACTTAGACAGATATGATTACAAGAAAGGTATAATTCCAGATCCAACCTTACGTGGTGTTGTGGCCCCAATACTGCATCTGCTCATGTACAACTCTGCACTGGAATGGTCATTGATTTGTATCAGGTTGGCTATATCAACCAGAGTTTGGGTAATTTATCCATTGGCGATCTTTCACAATTCATTCATTCATTCCCTCACTCAACAAATATTTATGATGCGTCCATTACATGCCAGGTATTGTTCTATCAAGCTGTAAGGATACAGTACATATCTCTGCCTTTATGAAGCTTACATTCTTGCAGTATATAGATGAGTAAATAAATAAGCAACTAAGCAAATGTTAGATCAAGAAGCATGAGGCATGATAAAAAAGAACAGGGAGTGAATGGAATGGCAAGTGGGCTCTACAGAGCTTTATATTTTGTAGAGAGTAGGGAGGGGAGGTAATGTTTGAGCAGAGACCTGCAGGGACTAGGGAGTGAGCCATGCTAACAGAGTTGTTCCAGGCAGAAACAGTGAAATGCAAATAGACGCTTTGGACCCAAGGTCTCTATTTCACAAGGTGGATTTCTGTAACTCTAGCTACAGTTGTTAGTTCGTTGTTGGTTGTTATTCGTTCCAAATTTTCTTTTTCACTTAACAAGGGTGGGAAATGTAAAAAGCGTTTGTTTATCCCCACTGCTTGCATTCTATAGAATGCCCACTCCCAGAGACAGCCCGTCCACTCCAGCTATTCATTCTGTTTGTTGGAGGTCTCTGTCTTTCCCTGTTTCTCCTTCACCTTTGTTTTAGGAATAGGAGGGATTCTCTAGCTCCTGAAATACTCATAAAAAGGGTCAATTTTCAAGTTTAGCACCCTTGAAAAAAATCATCCTCAGTATACCTGTTATTGACTCTATAATATGTCTCCGAACACTTTGTTTTACTTTGTCAGATATTGTTTCTGGCAACAGGAGCCTATTCATTCCATGGGTATCTTTGTTTGAGCGATGCTTAATCTCAATGCTGTGAATACCTCCAAAATCTGCTAAAAGAAAATTATGGCATCATATGTGGGGCACCAAGCATATTACCACTTGTCAAACAATAACATATAGAAAATGAAATTAATAGAGAAAATGGTCATGTTATCTAATTATCTGTGAAATTCTTGGAGCAGATTGGTTAAAAATAAGTTAACAACCATATGGTACCAACTTACCTACTAATTTTGCAAAAATTATAAAATAATGATGCCTTCAAATCCTATCCACCTTGTCATTGAATTACAACTGTAGTTAAATTACTGGTGTAAAATGATAAAAGTCGTTTGATACGCAGTTTGATAATGTTGAAACAACCACAAATGCATTAATACTTTTTGATCTAGTAATTTAATTTCCAGAAACTTACTCTAAATGTATATGAAAATGTTTATTGAATGTTATTTATTATAGTAAAAAGTGGAAAGGACCTAACTATTTAACCAAAAAAGGAATGGTTAAGTAAAATGTAGCACATCAATTCAAATAATGGTGTTTAGTGATTAAAAAGGAAAACATTTAAGATATACAAGACTGAGGTATAATTGAAAAAAGCAGGCAAAAGTGTAACTTTTGTATACAAATCTATTTTTTGTATAAAAATGTATCCAGATAGATAAGTACATCAGTGAAAATGAAAAAAAAAAAAAAGCTATTGATTTGTTAGAAAAGGGTGATAGGTAAATGTGTATATCATTAATATATATTAAGGCTATACATATCATATCTTATAATATATATATTAAAATGTTATTGCTTTAATGTTACTTATACATTCAAAAATATAATTTTAATGGCAAACAAATTGTTCATCAAGTCTGTGAAATTGTATTAGATGGTGATGTCCCATTTTTGAAAAAATGTGTCACGATATCTTTAAAATGACATCCATCTCATCTTATATAAAGTTCCAGGGCTTTTAACTATATTAAATCACATATTAAGCATATTTTCTCATTTCTCCAAATTCAAGATTTTAATTCTCTTTAATGCCCTGTTTTTAATTGGAATGTTGCTAAATCTGTTGACAGTCTTACCAACTATTTTAACAGCCTTTTAATTTGTCGTCTAGAAAATTATAACTCTTCATTAACTTTGGGAGACACAGCATTGCAGTTGTGATATATCATTCCTCATTTTATTAACAATCTACTTAATGAAATTCAGGCTTCAAGCAGATGATGGTGATAATGTAAGCACTTGCCCTGGATTTGTTTTTTTCTTTAACAAAATTAAGAATTTACTGATAAGCATAATAGAAGAACAAACATTCAATTCTTTAGGAGTGCAGGTGGGAAAAACCTAACCAAAGAGATTTTGGAGCCCACACTTGTATAATTAATATCCATATGAATCCTTTCCAAAATTCCCGATTTCCTTCCAACATTATTTGCCACTCTATATGGCAACGCTGAGAGGACACGTCAGTCATTCAATATTTATAAACATTATCCTCTTGTATCAGGAGTGGGGGATGACGTGATCTGGTAGAGGGTCTTGTTGACCATGAAAATGAGACTCGGGACAGGGAATAGGTGGAGGAGAAAGGATACTTATTTTGAGGACATCTGGAGGTTCTTTACTCCAAATGGGATTCACCTATATTTGTACCTTTAAATGTAGTTGCCGTTGTCTCTCACCAGAATTTTCCTACTTTAGTACTAATTATTTGGAATTAAACCGACTATGTATATTCAAGGATCTACCAAGTCAGTCGAAGAGCAAGAACTGAGTCTACATAGAGGCAGAGATAGAGCAAATCATGGGAGAAGGGCAATCATTTATGCCTCTTTTGATCTCATTCTAGGGGAGAAAATGGAGGCTTACGGTGGATAAGTTACTGGCCAAGTGAAGTATATTGGTGTCAGAGACTTAATAATAAACACTGTAGTCCATATAGACATTTGATCTACTGTTAGTCTCCACTTGTCCTTGCTGTAAAGCATTGCTTAGAGCAAGCTTATCCAACCCATGGCCTGGGCTGCATGCAGCCCAGGACGGTTTTTAATGCAGCCGAACACAAATTTATAAACTTTCTTAAAACATTATGAGATTTTTTTGTAATTTTTTAAAAATTTACCTCATCAGCTATCGTTAGTGTTTGTGTTTGTTGTTGTTGTTGTTTGTTTGTTTTCTGTTTGTTTTAGACGGCGTCTCCCTCTCGCCAGGCTGGAGTGCAGTGGCACCATCTTGGTTCACTGCAACCTCCGTCTCCCAGGTTCAAATGATTCTCCTGCCTCAGCCTCCTGAGTAACTGGGATTACAGGCACCTGCCACCACACCCAGCTAATATTTGTATTTTTAGCAGATAAGGGATTTCACAAATTTGGTCAGGCTGGTCTCGAACTCCTGACCTCGTGATCCACCTGACTCGGCCTCTCAAAGTGCTGGGATTACAGGCGTGAGCCACCACTCCTGGCCTGTATTCGTGTATTTTATGTATGCTCCAAGACAATTCTTTTTCTTCCAATATGGCCCAAGGAAGCCAAAAGATTGGACAGCCCTGGAATTCTTGCATCGTGGTCGGAAGAACATAGATGCCCAGAGCAGAGAAAACTGAGTCAAGCGTCAAGGCCAGGTTGGGTGCGGTGGCTCACACTTGTAATCCCAGCACTTTGAGAGGCTGAGGAGGATGCATCACTTGAGGTCAGGAGTTTGAGGCCAGCCTGGCCAACATGTCAAAACCCCGTCTCTACTAAAAATACAAAAATTAGCCAGGAGTGGTGGTGGGTGCCTGTAATCTCAGCTACTTGGGAAGCTGAGGTGGGAGAATTGCTTGAACCCAGGGAGGCGGAGGTTGCAGTGAGCTGAGATCAGGCCATAGCACTCCAGCCTGGGTGACAGAAGGAGACTCCATTAAAAAAAAAAGAAAGAAAGAAAGAAAAGAAGAAGAAAAAAAAGAGTCAAGGTCAAGGTTTCATGAGGGCAGGGCTATCCTGTCGCTTGATTCTGCTTTACCAGGGTCTGGTCTGGAAGAGCACGTGCTGAACCCTCTGAGAACACTGCAGTGTAGACCAAAGAATTTCGGCAGCATCACAGAAACTAAAGAGATAGTTATGAAAGATAACTGTGGAGAGAAAAAGCATCTTCTCACAAGTTTTTTTTTTTCTTTTGTTCAGGTTTATGTAGCAAATGTTATAACACACTGAGTTTAATTTTCACATAAGACCAATTTTTCCCATGGGAATCAGAAATCACTTCTTTTTTTGTTCGTTTCTCGTATCGTGATGCAGCCCTCCCTAGGAATGATTTGTTGTATAGGCGGAAAGCTTCCCACAGATATATCAAAAATGAGACAGAAAAGGAAGTCCTGTCTGTGTCTTTTGACTCCATTTTTTTTTTTTTGTTCGGGGAATGTCTGCTTTGGACCATGATGCAAGAGCTCCTTTTGACATAAACTCTCAGCAATATTTTACAGCGGGGGCAAGTGGAGACTAACAGTAGACCAGATTGCTATATATAGCATTGTATTTATTGTTCTAAAGGTCACCTGATTAAAACACATCACATGCGCCAAATCTTGTGACTGTATGCACAAACTCTTTAGAAAATATATGTTTAAAATTATGATGTTGTGTATGTTCATGAACACAAATATATAAATACATGTTTCATTGTGCTTAATATGTGTAATATGTTACATGCAATTTATGTAATATATATATTTAACGTGTGTATTTATGCACAAATGTATATGTATACAACAATATATGCATATGGTCAAGGGAAAACAATTAAGCCTATAATTATGCTTACAACTCCAGATTTCCTAGGATGTAGTCATCATGATGCTATTGCAAAGAAATTGAGGTTTAAAGGATAGTCATATGACCTTAAAAAATTCCCCCTTAACTAGGCTCCAGATAAAATGACATAGGATCTCTACATTCACACGATTTAAAATTTGTTTAACAAAATATCATTACAACAGAATGATGCATTTCAGAATATGATATAAAGGGATTGTTGCATATGTGGCTGAAAAATTTAGAATATGATTTGTAAGTAAAATTTAAAATTTGTGTTAAGAAGCATTTTTGATTTTAGATGCATGCCCCAAACATTTGTACCTATATCAAAACCTGGCCTACTCGTTCTTTTATTACCTCTACATTAGCATAATTTTAAATACAAATTTATTCTGAAGAAATGAGTGACATACACAAAGATTTATGTAAAATGATGTTCACAGAAGTATTATAATAAAGAAAAATGCACGAAAACTAAAATTCTATTGGGAAAATGATTAGATGGAAAGTACAGTGTGATATATCTATATGACAATGCCACATCATTGTTAAAGAAATCATATTTCAGAAGAACAATTTAAGGAAAGGAAAGTATTCATGACAAAAGTAAAATGAACAGAGTAATATATAAATAGCACATATAATTCCAATTTTGAAAATACATTCCACATACACACAAACAACTCAAAGACTGGGAAATAAATATGCCAAAATGATAAAAACAATTGCTATTCAGCAGTAAAATGATAGGCTATTTTAATTTTCTTCTTTATATACTTATTATTTCCAAATTCTTTAAAATGGATGTGAATTATTTTTATAATCAGAAAAAAAAGACTACAATGCAAAGTAATTTAAAAGACTGTTTAAAGACTAATCCTTCAAATTTCCTAAAACCCCACCTGGCACCTGTCCCTACTCCTCAGTGAAGCTTGGTTATGCAGTCGTGTTCAAATGTCCAGTGTCCCCTAAGCCCTGGACCAAGCCAAGTGCTAAAGAACATGCTATTTTCCCAAAATAAATGGTGAGATGAGGACAGGCTCTGAATACTGAGCATTGTAAATATTTATTTTAATTATTAATAACAATATTTCGATTTAGAGGATGCTTAATAAAATAAGAATAAACTGTGTTCATACTAAGTCCCTAGCTGTTGCAGGTTCATTTAGGTCCCAGCATAACAATTATTTACATTTAGTATAAACTAATTTACTGTTATTATCATTTTTATTAACGTCATCAATTTCTCTGATTCACTTTCACACATTCCAGGGAAATCAACGACACTAATTTTCCAGCCTGTAACTTGTGTGTAACAACTGAGCCTGGTGTATATCTCTCAGACAAAATTAATTCTCTCTTATTTTAGTTGTTTCAGGTTCAATGCTGATCAACTGAAATTCAAAACTCTGTTTGTTGTTTTTCATTTTTTGTTTTTGTTTTGTTTTGTTTTGTTTTCCTGAAATACAAAACCTCCTACACAGGAGTTACTGCAACTGCATCAAACGAAAGGCAAATTCATGTACTTATTAAGTTTTCTCTGAAAGAAACACATTATATCCAAGAGTGAAGATGCCTCTTTTTTTTTCTTTCTTTCTTTTTTTTAAACAAAAACAAAAACAAGTGCCAGGTGACAGCATCAATAAACACTAGCACTGCATACTCTAAGGAGGACTTTCTACAAATATTTTTAAAGGCTCCTTTTGGCTCTGAATAAAGCAATATACTGGGACAGCCACAGGAGCATGAGTGGAGCTGTGAGAAGCTATAATCCGAATACGCTAAGAAAATGTAAGCAAAAAATTGCAAATAAAACTGCTTATATTCATGTAACTTGTTTGGCGACAGCCGTAGAGCATAAGGAAAGCTGCTATAACTCATAACAGCATCTTGTAATAAAACAGCTCTATGCATCCCTCTCAAACTGCTCAGTGCTCACATCTCATCAGATGGCTGAGTAAGCACTACGCTTTGGGACAGTAAATCTGTTTCCAATATGGTCTACATTCACAGATACGCGCTTTAGTATTCATCCGAAGACACTTCCAGCTAAGTACTTATAAAGAAAGGGTAATCATATATTTAAATATCAGGATGCTATTTTCTCTGTCTATTTTAGTAATCTAGTTCACACTAGAGCAAACCTAAATGGATCTCAGGAAACCTTCAGCAAACTCAACTCTGACTCGCAGCACAAAATCTCCCCTACAAGGGTCTCCGGGAAGCCTTGGCTTCTGCTCCCATAATACCGTGGTTTGTCTACCAGGTCATTTCTTTATGGTATTAGCATTATAAGACTCTTTTAGCCTCTCCTGGAGTAGCTTGTGGGTTTCCTGAGAGCATGGACTACCTTCTTAGCATCTGTATCCCCAGGTCTCAAACAAAACTAGGGACAACATGAACCTTAGGTTAAGTGTTTGTTGACAGAGTGATCTCCTGCAGCTTAAAGTCATAGCTTGGATTTGAGGTTCTAAAGCCTTTCCATAGCCCTAAGGTTTGAAAGGGGTGAGGATAAAACACATAGCAGAGGTTTTTCCAACTGCTTGCAAACGTTCGTTTTTCTGAGGGGTTCATCTTGGTTTGAGCTTTGGGAGAGATTGTGCCTATTCTATAGATGTTCCTTGACTTACGAATAAACCCATCATATGTTGAAAATATGGTAAGTCAAAAGTGCATTTTCGACTTACGATATTCTCAATTTACAACAAGTTTATCCGGACTTAATCCCATCCTAAGTCAGAAGAGTGCTGAATGCATATCACTTGTGCATCATAGTGAAGTGGAGAATTGTAAATCAGAGACCATCTGTAGTATCAACCCATGGGGTCAGAGAAAGGTAGAGCGGCCATCTTTGTTCTTTCCTTTCTTCTTTCTGGTATCAGATCCATAGCAAACTTACCTGCTTCAGTGTAGGGATACCAAATAGAAGACTTCCTAGAGGACACAAGGATCATTCTATAGGAAGGTGATATTGTGATTTGTTTTTTTGGGGGGTTTTTTAAATAACTTAACCCCCACCCCCACCCCCACAAACACACACAATATAGACAAAGATTTAAGTCCCTACAAAATTCAGTAATTCAGAACTCTAGGCAATTCTAGTGATACTTTTATTAAGTGTCAAGGTTGGGCTTTGATGATTCTGAGCTCTGAGCAGGAATGCCCTCCCACCCCTTCACTCCCAAAATGGTTTCCCTGTGTGGCTTCAAGTTAGAAACTAGAGAAATGAAAACACTGTGCTCTCAATTCTAAGCTTAATCTCCTTGGCAGACTTCATTTCTTAGAGAGAGAACACCATGGGCAGAGCCTGACAGCATATTTACATGAGGAACATTGTGAGATTTGGGCCACAAGCAACGTTGCATCCAGCCAAGTGATAAGCAGAATTCAGAGCTGGAAAGATGTTGGCCCTGTTTCTGGGTGAACACAGACTGTCTCTGATGGGCAGCGTGGCCTGAGGGGAACACAGAACTCTTGGAGGCTGCTGGATTCAGTCTCCTGGGCTGAGACAGCACATCTCACAGGAAGTCCCTGTCAATGCATGATCAAGTCTGAGCACAAGATGATTTTCTAATAGGGCTGAGGAGTTTACAAAGTAATTTAGGCATTTCACCCACAGTAACAATTTGGTGCTAATAAACACTCTTTACAAAGTATTTTGTCCTCAATGAACTTCACCCCTAGAATAATACTGGGTGTAGGAACTTTATCTAGGATACCAATTGTACAGAAGATGACTCTGGCCCAGGGAGACTTGTCTCAGACTTGTCCCATGTTGCATGGCTCACTGTGATCAGGATTAGGCTTAAAGCTAGGTCATCCTGCTTCAGAATCTGTGCTTTTCTACTGATTTTAAGGATTTCAGAAAATCTGAATTGCTGAAAGATTGGTGCAGAGGAATGAGTGAGGAAGGAGGCATGAGGTGGAGAGACGGGTGCCTGGGTTCCTTGGCAGGACAGGACTTTGACTTACTCTGATCCTTTCTCTCTATTCACACAGGAAAGAGCAGGAGAGAGACAGTGGATGAAGAGGTCTAGGCAAGGATGGGTGAGGACGCAGGAAGGAGCTGAAAGCTGCAACAGGCAGAGAATGACCCACCCCATCACTTAACAAGGGTGAGGAGGTGACAAGGATCTCCTTTTGTTCAGAGAAGGGAAAGGAGCTAGCTGCAAAAGATAGCAACAGCAAAGAGAGCCAAGGACCACAGTCTCAGTGTTAACATTGTATGGATACTGGAGAGCAAAGGAGAGAATTTCCAGCTTGTGCTTTCTACTTTTCTTTACTCTTGCTAAAATAAAAACAGATTTTTCTTTTTTTACTTAATGTGAATCTCAACTCTGAATTGAGAGGAAGGAACACTGGACCTCACCAGCAGGTGAAGTTGCTGGATGAATACTGAACTGGGCGGTGGGAGCTAGGGTTCTTGCTCTAAATTTAGGAGCTTGTGTTACTTTGGTCACCACATAAGCTTTCTGAGTCTTAGTTTCCTCATCTCTCAAATGAGTGGCTTGAAACAGATGGTCCCTAAAGGTTTGTTCGGTTCTGATATTCTATGGTCATGGCATTTTTGAGAGTTTCCATACCCTCATCCTCTATGGTTTCCAGAGAAATTGCATCTGTCACATCAATGACACACCATTTATATCCCTCCCTTTATTTTTCTCCTGCTAAGGTGTTTTAATCCTGACAGTATAATAGAATAAATCACAGCCATCAAAGATGGGAGTGACACTGGCCACACACATTAGAGATAAACAGTCAAAAATCGCTCACCCGTGCCTTCCCCTTTGCCCACAGCCTCTGCTGTCTGACAACACTAAGCTTGAACTACGATTTCCATCTGGCTGCACAGATCTGAGCACCAAAATAGCCCTCTGCATTGTCTTAATAGCTGTAATGATACTCTGCCTTCCAGCAGCCTGCCTGTCCAGACCATCTCGACATATGGATTTGATTTCTTCCCTCTGGCGAGTGTTGCGGGAAGTATGGTTTTCACATAGTCAGTCAACAGACACTTTCTTGCACCTTCTATCACCAGCCACTGGAGTCCGATGGCTTGGGTTTGATTCTCTTTCCAGCCCTTTTGTACAAGTTACCTGCCCTTAGTCAAGAAACTAACCTCTCTAGACTTTGGTTGTCCTTAAGCATTGTGATGATTTTCATGTAACTTTACAAGGAACAGTGAGGCATACAGTTAATATTCAGTAAATACTGTTCAGTCATTAACATTATTGCTACAACTCTTCTATGTCTGTGTTAGACAAGAGAAAGAGGGTATTATGGTGTTACAGAATTGGGAAAATGAATGATGGTGACAGAAAATTCCAGAAAGACACAGTTCCCAGAATAATTGGTCTGGGGGCTATATAAATGATACAAATAGTTGATTTTAATGATGAGCCCTTATCCACTGTTTTGTTTTGTTTTCTCATCACTTGGCTTAGCTGGCATCCCCGCATCTATCTGTTAAAGCTACCTGTGAACAAGAAACTATGATGTTCCGTACAACCAGGGATGTGTGGGTTTGTGGACAACAGAGGATTTTCTAGTTTTTTTTTTTTCTTTTTTCTTTTTTTAAGATTCTTTCCTCTTACAGAAAAGGGGCTATGTTACGCCTGAATTAAATCACCTTTCAAAAGCCAAGAAGCAAATCATTGTCCCCTAAGGATGACTGAGGGGCAAGAAGCCAGTACTTACCGTGTGTCTCAGGCAAGTTGATAGAAGCTAGAGAAGACCACCTGGTTTGAGATAAAGTACAACAGGGTTGAACCCACTGCTCTGCTCCAGAAAGCAAGACTTATGGAAAAGGGCCACGATCTGATTGAAACGTGCTTTCATTGTGCTCCACAAAATAATCATTGCTTGTATCTATAATTCTCACTGAATTGAATATAAGGAATAGACTACTGCCGTTAGTGTTTGAACGCACTCAGAGTCTCCAAACTTCTGTCAGACACACCAACACTTCCTCTAGGAACTGGGATGCTGGTTCCCCTTAAGCAACCCCAGGTAGCTTTTGTTGTCCCAGTTTCCTCTCTTACCATCTTTGCATTTGTTTTCCACTGAGAAGCCAGCAACTTCTTCAATAATGTAAATTATATTATATTGCTCTGGAACTAAACATCCTCCACAAATTCCCACTGTCCCCTTAGCTCTGATGATCATAATCTCTCAACCTCAGTTTTTCCATTTTTAAAATGGGGATATTATTGACTGAATACCTGTGAGGTGCATTGGAGGATCCCTGGCACCCAATGACGTACTCAATGCAGGGTGTTACTGTTATCATTAACAAAACAAAACCTCTGTGAAAGAAGATGCCTTCTGTTCATTTCATCCCTGACACAGTCCATGTATAAAATGTGCTGAACCCCTACCATAGAATGCTGAATGCTTCCAATTCTGTGAAGGATGGAAAACAAATAGCTTACAGTATCAAGTCACCACATTTAAAGTTCTATGAGTAATCATCCTCTTGAGATGTAAACTGCGATTGAACAAAAGTAACTTGTTTGCATGATATTATTTATATATTTCCTGGTTTTTTAAGCAAGCTGTCTGGTTGATAAAAAGACCTTGTAAAGACGTTCTAAAATCTGAGGCTGAAACTATAGCATGTGTTGTTATTACTGTTTTTGTTAGCCACTGAGTAAATATGCAGGGTGGGTGCTTATAGGATCTAGAAGAGAAACAAAATGCTTGTCGGCTTTCAATCAGGGATTGGCTAAAAATACACTGTGACATGCAGTGCACAGGTTTGTCCTAGAAAGCTCTCACGGTGTCCAGACGGCTACATTGCAGCTCTGGCTTTGTTTGGCAACAAAGATCACTTAATCATACATGAGAGAGTGGGAGATTCAGGCAAACCTGAATGAAAAACCTTGTCTTCCAATATCCAATGTCCTTCCCAGTCTATCCTGGTAGAACAGAAATAGCACAGGGCAAAAGGTTGCCTTTTGGAGAGGAGGAAAAGAGCCACGGTGGTCAGGGGCAGTGCAGGGAAGGGCTTTGAGACTGGCAATGACCCCTCTCCATGCTCGTGCATGATAGGATCCCCTGTTCAACAACTATTTATTAAATGTCACGTACATGGCAATATGGCTGGTTCTAAGGGAGATGGAAACATGAGTGAGGCACTGTCTTTCAAGGAATTTACAGGGTATGTTTATGACTTCCTATTCGCACTTTCTGAAATCTGAAGTGACAGCTCTGAAGAGGGAAAAACAGTATCAGGTTTGCTAAGCATGTGTTTAGAAAACTCCCATGTACTCAAAACAACAACGGCAACAAAAAATTCAACCAGGATACTCCATAATATTTTTGCAACTGTCATGTAAATCCAAAACTATCCTAAAATGAAACGTTTACTAAAATTCTTTTAAAAAATGAAACAAACCATCAAATAAACAAAGAAAAAAAATCACACAGTTTCTTATGGAAAACAAATAAAATAAGTTACAAATATTTACTAAGTACCAAATCACGTCTGTAACTCAAGCTCAGTGCCTTCTTTTTAAATCTACAATCTCCCAAGAAGTCCTGCACTACACACCTGCCCTACAGATAGTCTTCTTTTGGTCTACACAGTGACTTTTAAAAATGAATTAGCTGCCAAACGTCTTAACCCAATTTGTACTGAAAGCAGAGGCTGAGACTGAGGCTGTGAACAAGGAATTGACTGGGGAAGTGATTCAAAAGAGCAAGAGTAAGGAACAGTGGCAGAGACAAGGAAAGGGAAGCCAACACAAGGATGAGTTATAGAGTGAGCCACTGCTGCTGTGGGTGCCTGATCAGGATGGTGGTGGACCTTCCCGGGAGCCTTAGGCTGTGCGTCTCAGCATGAGGGGAAGAAGCATTTATCAACAGCTTCTTATCTTCTGGCTTCTGAACCCATCATTCAAGGAAATCCCACAGCTGCTAACTTCCTGCACTTCGTGGGTTGCGTATGTGTAATTGTCCTGCTCCTCAAGGGCATTTAGCACTTTATTGTCAGAAAAATCTGCGGCCAGGATGTTGTGCAAAAAGCCTATTTAAACTGTTCCACAAGTGACCATTACAGAACCATTTTAAATCAGGGGATTTTATATAAAAATAAATCCAGACTGCTCAATTTTCTTGAGGAACTGGGAGATCTAGCAACTCTAGACCTGAATTCCCTGGAAGCACCAACCTGCCAGCCCTGAGAGACGTCGCCTGGCCATACAAACTTCAAATCAGAACAGTCCCCACCATGATGCACAGTTGACAACCTGGCCTTCTTCACCCATTTATCTTAACTGCCTGGTCCTTGTGAGTAGGGGACTTTTCACCTTTATTTAGCTATTCATAGTCTTGATACATATTCACATTGAGAAGGAGATAGAGACCCACCATTTTAACACAATCTTTCCCTACTGACTTCATCTTTCAACACAAATGTAACTTGATCATTTTCTTCCAATGGTAGGTCCAAATTCATCACGACTGCTTTGATTTTGAAGATGTTGGATCAATTAACATAATCAATTGTTACCTGTTACATTCCAAGCCAGGTACTCAATTAAAACCTCATTTTTAATGTTTGACATAATGTGGGCTGAGAGGCAGGGGTGCCAGAAGAATCAGTCCACCTGCTTCTTCTGACTCGGAAACAAGGAGGTGGACTATGGCACCAAGGGCCTGCAATGCCTAATACACCAGCAAATGGTTACTCCACAGTGGTTTAGAAACACTGCATAATGAGCTTTGGTTACATTGCATTTATTAACCCCAACCCTTGAAGAATCAGAAGACTCTAGTATGAGCTTCTGAGTGAAAAGTGAGATTCTAAGTCACTATGCTAAGTATGAGGTCCTGTAAGCTTGAAATGTCATCAGTTACCAAAGAAATATTATATTCTATAGAGTGTGTCCTTTTACACTCAAATCCCTTGAGACATTTTATTTATATAAAGATATGGTTTTAAAAAATGCTGATGCCTGGGTCCTCCCTGTTACAGTTTGGGATTTAATTAGTCTTGGGTGACACTAGGACGTGCAGACTTTTCAAAACTGCCCAGGAGAGTCCAATGAGTCACCACTGGTCTAGAAACAAAAACGGCATGGACTGTGGCCACAGTCATTGTCCCCTTACCACTCAGCTAGGACAACTCAGCACTTTGCTGTAGCCTCCCTGCTGTTCAATCTCTGGGTTTGTGAAGCAGAAAGTGTTAACTGGGTCAGCTCTGTGCAGAGCTTTTGCAGGGCAGACAAATGGAGTCAGAGTGCAAGCATTGAATGAAATGTCACCGTGAACTAGGAAGAATTTGAACCCAAGGCTGCCAGGAAAACAGGGGTCTTTTGACAGCTGTTGGTGTCACCTGAATTTGCAGTCATTTTGAGAGGGATTTGTTTGGCCTATGGATACTTATCCTGCAGTTGACTGGATCTTTATTTATTTGTTTTTATTTATTTATTTATTTCGAGGACATTAAAGTGGTATGCCCCCCTTCCATCAATGTTCCAGCTGCAGCCAATAGGTCCATAGAAACTAATTTAACCCACTGGAACTACTCTCTAAATAAATTCACCATTTTGGTTCAAAGTGCTACAAATAACGTCAGTGCTTTCATTCCCCATACATGGATTAGACCTTAACTGCACAAGGACAGAAGGAGAAGCACATATTATGAGGTGGCAGTGGACATGTGGGAATTTGAAAGAAAGTGCTTCAGACTATTTTTAAACTGAAATGTATCCCACTGGGACCGCAATTGCCCAGTGCCGACTATTCATAAATCAGGGTGAACACAAAGAGGCTTCACATTTTGTGGGTCTGGCCAAAGAAAAAGATCTGGGAAAGGAAGGAGAATCACAGATTTAGTTGAGTGAGAATGCATCAGAGCCCATCTGACTTTTCTCTGTGTTTTGTGTTTTTTTTCTTTTCCCCCCTCATTCTTGAAAAGATTTTTCTGTCTTGGAGAAAATGCATTAAACATAATGCTGATAGTAACTTTGGTAAAATATTCCAAATGTTATAAAAGTCTGTTGGACCTTATTAAATAAGTCTATATTACACTTATTTTTAATATTGTGGTGCACACTCAGTATTTGTTCTGATCACTCCCAGCAGAGATTTATTACTAAAGTACATCTGACTTGAGGTTGAGTGGAAAGGAAGGCAGTCAGTGCAGGAGGAATATTGAGTAACTTGGTAGTGTGAGAGAGTGGTTGCAGCAGAGAAAAAGGGAGCTTGTGAGATGTGCATGCCAATTAAGGTGCTCAAGAAATGAACATGTATTCATTTTGAGTACACACTAGCCCCCTCCTCTTCATATGTCCCTAGGGATGCTTCTGGAGTTGCCAGAGCTGAAAATTAAATTATAAACCTAAAACATGACATTGAAAATGTAATGTCTCCTTTGATAATATCAGTGTGATGACTCATCGGTGGGTGGGGCAGCGCCACTCCTGGACGCAGACTGTAAAGCATGGTAAGTCTGATCCCGGCAATTCTTCCATCTCTCACCTTGCAGTTTTCTCAAAGGTTCTGGTCAGAACGGCATCCCTGCACAGAGCACATGCGCACCAAAGACCTCCTATACATACCGCAGAGTAGACAGCTGCAGAGACACAATTGCAACATGTGGCACCAGCCAAGAAAAGCTGATAATGTTGCATCACCAATAATCAGAAAAAGGAACTGTTAGTGCAACTCAACATGGTAGTGTCAGAGTAAATGGCAGAAAACTTGCAAGTTGGCATTTCAAAAAGTGAGATTTGAAATGGTCATGCTGGACAGACATACCATCCACATTTTCTAAGTGGAGTCTGTTTCTGAGCTGTGCTTTCCATTTTTCTCATTAGAACAGGAAACAAGCCACTAAACAGAACAAATTCTCTGGTAGTTGCATCTATGAGTCAGAGCACAAAACTGCAAAGCTCTTTGTTTATCTCCCTATTCATAGGAGTCATAGAATCCATGTGCTATGTATGCTGAGTCACTCATCAAGAGAATAATAACAACAATAACAACTCATTAAGGGCTATAAAAATTCAGAGGGCAGAAAGCTTCACCAAAGACGTGGACCACAGGTCACACCCTGTGGGATGAATAGGTTTGGAATAGGCAGAGAGGTATTCCACAAGAAAAAAAGAGACATAAGAAGATCCATGATATTTTTGCAGTTGTGAGAGCTTTCAGAGGTTTGGCATATAAAATAAAGGCCTGAGAGGAATAGGACTGGTGTAAGACAGAAGGCAGAAACGGGACCTGTAACAAACTGAAATGTCAATAGACAGGCACTTGATTCAAAATTCTAAAGAAACCCACAGGCCAAATGAAACCTATCTAGGGGCCAAATATGTCCTATACATTAACTTTGTGGCCTCTGGTTTACGGGACAAAAAGGAGGTCAACTCTGAGTGGTGGGATGGGGAATAAAACTCGCACTGTGTAATGACAGGTCAAGTTTGCACTGAGTGAATAGCACATGTAAAGGAAAGTAAGGTGTTCTTTTTTTTTCCACAGTCTTTTCACAGGATTTTCTTCCTCTTCCTATTCCTTAATTACCTGCATTGTCATGTGAGCTTCTTATTTCTCTTCCTTGTACATTTTTTTTTCGCAGATGATCATACCAAGTCCCATGAAATTATTAGCTGTCAGCTCCTAAATCTTTATCCAGCTCAAGCCTCTCTCCAGAATTTCAAGACTGAACAGCCACTGCCTATTAGACATCTGCACGTGGAGAGCCTACAGGATACCTACAATTCAAAAGGTTGACAGTTACCTATCCTATCTTAACCCACAAACCAGGCCATCCTCTGTCTCAAGCCCTGGTGATTGATGGTCAGTTGCCATAACCAGAAACTTCAGGGATGTCCTTGACTTTCTTTTTTCTTAGCCTGCTTGCCCCATCAGTTGCCAGAAAGTATTGGTTCTATCTTCTAAACATACTCAGCTTTGCAAATAAAGTTACCAATTGGCAGGGATAAAACATACACTCAGTTGAACACACACACACACACACACACACACACAGAACTCACATCTACTTAGTCTCTGATTTATTTAGTCCATGATAGAGAATAAACAATGGTATCATGGTCCACACAGAGAAAGGGCAGATGCAGCATAATCTCTTCTCTATTTTTTCCTTGCCTGGGATCCATATGGAGTGCTCTGTAGCTGGTGCTACCCTTTGCATAGGCAGGAATCTAACAAATTAAAAAAAAAAATACAAATTCTTATTGCAACACTATATTTTTGTACTTAGGTTTATGTCCCACATTCCAGAAGAACTTGAACTAACAATCTATGTACTTCCACTTAAGGGGTTATTTACAAGCATTGACCTTTCCTGGCTCTTTAAGTAAACTCAGCATCAGAAAGGCAATATTCTCTTTGCAGGAGAAAAAAGCAGTCAATGCCCAGGAGTCTCAGAACAGTATATCTGCCTCTGCTTTTAAGGTATCCTAAAAAGCCAACAGTCAGGGGCCAGGTACAATGGCTCATGCCTGTAATCCCAGCACTTTGGGAAGCCAAGGTGGGTGGATCACCTATGGTCAAGAGTTCAAGACCAGCTGGACCAACATGGAGAGACCCTGTCTCTACTAAAAATACAAAAAGAAAAAAAAATTTAGCCAGGTGTAGTGGCGCATCCCTGTAATCCCAGCTACTTGGGAGGCTGAGGCAGGAGAATCACTTGAACCCAGGAGGCGGAGGTTGCAGTGAGCCGAGACTGTGCCTTTGCACTCCAGCCTGGGCAACAAGAGAAAAATTCTGTCTAAAAAAGCCAACGATCTTTTTATTTCAACATTTCTCAAACAATCTCTGCTACCTTAGTTCAGGCCACCAGGCTCCCTTGCTTAGATGAAGACACAACCCGTGACTGACCACCTTGCCTCTCTCTATGAGCTGAAACCAGTATTGTCTCCCTGAAATGTCTTCATGACTGTTTCTCTCTGGCACTCTAGCTCATCCAACCTACACTTCTTTGACATCCTTGGAACAACTAACTGTGGTCACCTCTGGACCTTTTCACATGCCATAACTCTTGCCTGAACACTGTCTTGCCTCTTTGATTGTCTGACCTCCTCCCCATCCCTCAAACATATGCAAGAAGGTCCCCAATTTCTGGGATGCCATTCTGGTCACACAAAACTGGGTTAGAGGTCTCTGCAAAACCATCCAATATTTTCCCTTTTGTAGTGTTTTTTTTATATGGTACTTAGTTACATATCAATTATATCTTACCATTTTAAAACTGCCAAGCTGTGTGAGGTTAGAAACCATGTTTACCTTTTTTTTATTGTTGTAAAGGCAGTTGCCTTTTAGGAACTTACAGTTGCCTTTTAGGAACCCCTGAAATATTTCTGAATCAATTTGAGGGAAGTGAAAAAAATGAGGCCATGTTTTAAAAACTCAAAACCATCCAAGATATGGAAAACGTGCCAGAAGAAAAAATTAGGGAAAGAGGCAATTGAAGTGCTGAAGCAATTGTCCAGTGTTGAAATGTTGGAAACTGCCCACAGAATGAGAAACTTGGAACTGAGATAAATGAAGCAGGAATAATAGGTGTGATTTGACAAGCATCAATATAAAGAATCAAGAAAAAAGAGGTTTGGAAGACTTTATCTAAAATGCAAGGCTGTGATACCATTCCCCAAAGCTGAGAAATGAAAAACGGAAACAAATTTTGAAGGAAAGACAATTAAATTTGCTACTTGGATACGTAAAGATAAAATATTCCAAGGTCCAGTAGCAAAGTGGATGTGAAGCTTATAATATGGTTTGGCTGTGTCCCCACTCAAATCTCATCTTGAATTGTAGCTCCCATAATCCCCATGTGTGATGGAAGGGACCTGGTGGGATGTAATTGAGTCATAGGGGTAAGTTTTTCCTGTGCTGTTCTCATGATACTGAATAAGTCTCATGAGGTTTGACGGTTTTATAAAGGGCAGTTCCTCTGCACACGTGCTCTTGCCTGTTGCCATGTAAGATGTGCCTTTGCTCCTCCTTCACTTTCCACCATGATTGTGAGGCCTCCCGGCCATGTGGAACTGTAAGTCCATTTAACCCCTTTTTCCTTATAAATTACTCAGTCTCAGGTTTGTCTTAATTAGCAGCATGAGAATGGACCAATACAACTTAGAAAGACCACCGAAGGGGAGCCTTAAACTTCAATCTCACTAGCATTAGGAACATTTGCTATTGGGCCAGTTAGTGTTTATGGTCTACTTCAGCGATGAGAGTCTTTCTTTCCTATGTGGAGTTCATTCCATCAGGTTTAGGAGGCACTCACTGTAAGCTACCTTGAAGCACAGGATAAACCTACATCCAAGACGTGGCCAGCTACAGCCATAAAATGGTAGATATAGGTATTATCAGCACGTGTCCCATGCCAGGCCAGCCTGAATATCTATGTGGATAATATTCTGCTGAAAATAGCAAAATAAACCCCAAACATATATATAAACAAGGGACTCTTTCCAGTGATGTTACCAAATGAGAGAATGTGAGAGTGGGGGTGATCAGCAGACTTCTTCAAAGAGATCTCTCCGAAGAATAAAGCCAATATATGAGAATGAGAATCTTGTGAGAGATGATAAGTGTGAGGGCAGATGCGTTCTTAGATTATCTGGTGATGTCAGCCAAAACATTATCCTTTCAAGTAAGCTAATTTGAACTGGAATACTATCATTTGTAAATGAAAAAGTCTTTAGAAGTAGAAGTAGTGACCACTGAAGAGTCCTATGAATAAGAGTGTTCTAAAGAAAGTGCCATGGAGAAGAATAGTATAGGATTAGGGTGAAACTCTGGGGAATTTCCAACAAGAAAGAGCAGGAACAGGAAGGTAATTCAAAGAAAGCTGGATACAAAGTTGAATGCAGAATTGACAATAGATAATTACTGGGAGGATAACAATTGCGCAAACATAAAGATAGTTGCCAAATGGCTAAAGTTATTGAAAAATATAGACATATTCCTAGAAGGGTAGTATCAACAACGAAAATCTGCAACATTGACTCTCTGACATAGATTCCAAATTATTGCACATAAAGTGATGAAAACAGATTAATTTTATCCAGCATTTGTATGGATTAAGTCTACTCTTAATTAAACTCATTTCTGAAATATGTGTGCATTTACATGCCATAAAATGCACACCCAAAAAAAGTGTTTGAATCCTATGACACTACCTTAGAGCAGGTTTTCCAATCTATTTTTTTTAACTTGTAAAATTGTCTGACTAGCAACTCTCTTACAGTGCGTTGGCATCAGTTGACAGTTGTTAGATAGTATCTTTCATTCCTGTCTAAAAATAAGAAAATAACGTATGAGTTATGTTCATCTTTGGGAACAAAATGTATGGTGGATAGAGAGTCAGACACAGTTTATCAACAAGCTGGAAAAAAAGAAGTTCTGAGTTTGAAAATGCCAGAATTTTTGCAAGTCACAGGAAACAAATCAAGAAGAAAGAAAAATTTATGTTGCACCAAAATATTATTAGGGTTGGAGAGCAAGTGATCTCCACTTTTGCTGGTGGTAGGGTTAAAATGACAATAACTATAATGATAATTACTAGCACTTATTAAAAGAAAGATAATGTCCAGATCATAATAAATACATAACTGTGAGAAATGAACCCAATTACTCTATATGGTAGAGTTTTTACAGACGCAGAAAATGAGACTCAGTCGATGTTCTAGAATTTGGTCAAGATCACACTGATGGTACCCATCAGCACTGGGATATGGACAAAGTTGAACTCCAGAGTCTTCATTCATTACTCTTTTCCCATATGCCTCCCATATAAAACAACAAGGATTCAAGTTATCCAGCAAGAAGATAAAATTGAAAGGTTGTAGACTCTCTTTTTCTAAGGATTAAAAAAAAAAAATACAACCAAAGACTAGAAAGCGCTGTGTTATTCTTAGTTGAGTTATGAAAAGTAATCCTATCTAGAAGTGGGAAGATAAATGGAAAGCAATCTTCTCAAGGTACATTTCAGCCTTCAAAATATTGACCACACAAACTCTTGAAATGTACTAACATCTACAAGGTATTCTTTGTAGGTAAATTAAAGCGCTGAGGTTTTCAAACTAGAACCTTTTAACCATTATTTAGGTAGAGTGGAAAAATGACTATTTTAAGACAATGGTAGAGATAGAAATGTTTACAGATTTCCAGAGTATTCCCACAATTATTATATAAATTAATTGAATCAGTGCAGGTAGTACTCTAGCTCACTAGTGGTTCATGAGTTTTCAGCTCATTAACACTGTTTAAATGTACATTATGCCAAATTATACAGAGCAAAAGTTATTGTGCAAATGATTTTAAAGATCATAAGAGCAAGAACTAATTTATGGAGAACCAAAACCAAACCTAGCCTAAAATGTGTACGTGTGTGTGTGTGTTTGTTTATGTGCTTTTTAAAGCACATCAAAGAGTTGGTAGGATTTATTTCTTTGCTCTAACTGAATGAGAGAACTGATGCAAGCATACTTTCAAAAATTCAATCTTCCCCCAACTTTTTCTTTGACCTTGACCTAGACAGCCAGCCTGAGGTACAGAGAAAGAATTCAATCTTGGCCCCCTCTCAAGAGACTTGAACTGCTAACTGGAAAGAAGCACTTTTTGAGGAATAAGAGGCCTGGCTGAACTCGCTGGCCCACTGGGCCTTGGTTAGCACAGAAAAGAGTCAGTTCTGCTTACCTGAGCAATATCATTTAGATAGTGACACCTTTCTTGGTTAGTGTTCCAGGTGGACAGGTTGTGCAAAAAGGTAATGACCATAAGGGAGGACACAGAATCAGCGCTGACAGCCCAGTACACATCCCTGCAGTCGAAACTTTTTCCTACAGTGGTGTTGGTAGAGACGTATTATAGTCAGGAATGCTTCTGGAGAGTCAGGAATGATTGTGAGATGGAGGTGAATGGATGAGAACAGGAATTACATCAGCAGGGCTGGGAGCTGGTGGTGAATATTATATGTTCAATCAATACCATTAACTACAGTTCCTGTATTATTAAGAAAGATGTAAAGGTATGGATTCTTGAAAGCCTTAGAAAATGTACTTCATAGACTCTTTCCCACCTTTGACCAAGGATTTAATTATGTTTTTGTTTCTTTACTTATTTATTTGGGAGGTGATGAAACACATTGGTTTAAAACATAGTTCTTGAATCCAGTCCCTTAGGTTTGAAGCCTATCTCCAGCTCTTTCCATGTTTTCAACTTTGGATGACTTATTTAATCTCTCTCTGACTCAGTTTCCTAATAAGTAAACAAGGGAGTGATAGTACCCATCTCGCAAAGTTATTGTGAGCATTAACTGAGTTAAGGCAAGCAAAATGCTTAGATTGGCTCCAGACACAGAATACTCAACAAATGTTTGCCATTGTTCTTTTGTCATAGTTATTATTGTTGTTTGTTTAATATACCTGAAAACCATGTAGTAATCCTTGTGAAACACAGAATGCAGAGCACAGTCCCAGGCACATACACATGCAAAAGCAGAATTTACGTCCAACTCTAGACTCCTAAGCCCCAGGAGAACGTCTTGTATATCACATTGCTCTTCACCCTACCTCTGGGGTCCAAAACAAAACAAAAAAAAGACAAGCTTGTACAAACTGCCTGGGAACTTGGCTGACCTTCATTATTAAAAGTGGCATCCATTTCACAGGTGGGACTAGGGCTGGGTCTGACCAGGGATCAGACCACTGCTCACTTTTGTCAGATGCATTAGCTCTCAGACCACTAGGATGCTATTTAGTGCAGGATTAGTCATTTACTAATTACTAATTACTCCGGTGGCCACAGACCGAAGGTCAGCAATTTTCTTCCTTCACACCAGGAGGATCCAGCATAATAGAGGCCAGACAGGTGATTTGCATACTCAAGAGAAGAAGCCACAATAGAAGAAGGCAGAGGAGAAGTCTGTGTTGAAAGCAAGCAAAGATGAGCACAATTTGACCAGAGCTTCCGTAAGCTTCTCATGGGAACACCTGGCTCATTTCTCCTGCTGGGAGATGGCAGGTTCTTGCATTTGATACTTGAGTGGGCCAGGTGGGGTAACTGGACAAGGTCTGACTCTGGGCCTGCATCACTTTCGCTGGCTGGCAATTCTTTTCCACGCTGAGCATCTGTAGAGTCATCCAACTGTGTTTGCAAAACTTGGTTGTATGTGAGAAGTGTGTTTGTTTTATGATCAGTGTCTTGGGTTTTAAATAAGAATACTGCAGGAGATGATCCCACTATGATCCTTGTTAATGTACCTCTAGGCTAATAAGTACGGAGATGATCCTGCTCTTTGATTTCATGAATAAGAAAATAAAATGGGAAATGCATGACATTTAAAAAAAATTATTGTTATTACTGAGTGTAAAATTTATTTTAACCCTCTCTGTAGTGGCTAAGTTTCAAGTTGAATGTACTGCTTGCCAGATTGTATCTCCTGTTCCTTCTCTCCTTAAATATGTGCTTATTTACTTCCTGCAGAGTTCAATTTTAGAACCCATCAAAGTAGATCCACTCAGACTCTGACTACATTTTCATGCATAAATTCATAGACGTCTTCAGAAGGAATTGCACTTGCATATGCAAATACCTTCTGATGCTTTTTATTTCTACTTTTGGCCTGCACAGTTTTTAATTCATGCAAACACATTACACAAACAAATATGGGCTCAATAACAACATGCGGCATGTGTGAATTGTTAATTGCAAAGCTCTGAGTTTGATATGGCCAAGCAACCTCTATTATTATCAATGGAGGGGAACAAGACTAAACAGGAAGCATAAAGGTATATTTGACAATAAAATCCCAGTCCTTGGTTTTATTTTATGTAAATATTAATAATGGAAAAGGTGATAGGCCGATCCACAATTCAGCAATAACCTGGAAGCTACGTCTCAGTGCACAATGATCCAGAAGCCAGGATACACCTTTAATAAGACTCAGGAAGAAGAGTGAACATTTCAGTACAGAATTCTGAGACACAAAAACGTATGCAGCAACAACATAAATGAGACAAAATCTCCAGCAGAAAATGAAAGGCTTTCAACCACGTTGAACGTGCATCACCTTTCAAAATATTTGAGTTTCGTGTTAGTGCAGCTCTGGGAAACAACAGAGAGGTGTCCCAATTTTATTATATTGGAAATGTAAGCTCTCTCTCAGTTCATTAAGCCATGATTCTTCATATTTTCTTTTTTCCAATTGTCACTACCTGCAATTTCGGGAACGTTGAGAGCTTAACAAAGCAAAAACACTTGTTGAAGTTACAGATCAAAGGCATTTGATCCGGAGCAATTTTCAAGCAGCCTCTGCCCCCATTTTCTCATGGAGGAGGATCAGCATGTGCTTCATTTACATGAAGATAACTCAGAAAATAAGAAGGAAGATTAAATAAAAATTGTATCCTGCAAGAGTTATAATGGCAATGGAAACACAATTCTAACAGTTTCTCTGTTGATTTATTTTTTCAGTCCTCTGTTAAATATAAAAGCTGGAGCTAGGCTAAACCAAGAGTGTATAAAAAGATGTTATCTAGAACAACCTCTGGATTGTAGATTTATAAACCGTGGGCATAGTGCTAATTAATAATACACACACGTGCACACACACACACGTGCACGTTTTGTAATAAGTAAAAAATAGGAAAAGTAGTTTAAGGAAGCTGAGAAACCAGGACTAGAATTCCAAGCTAAGTTATTTCATTAGAAATTAAACCCATTGCCACATTTACTCCCAAGGACATGGAACAAGAAATAAAGAATCAGTGTTATAAAACAAATGATGCAATAACCTAGCAGAGCAGGGCTTAGCCCTTTGGTGCTGGCAGAGTGACCCTTCCCGAGGCATTCGGTAGAGTTCTGTGCCTTTGCTTGTAATTTTGCTGAGCCATCAATGTAAATTGCACACACGGCGAGGCTGGTACTAGTAAGACATGGAGCTAGAGAGTGAGCTTTGTCACACCACCTCTCAGCACTGCTTTGCTTTAGTCTACGTGTTGATGCATTTACAGCAACCCGGGAGAAGTGATAACAGAGCTCTTCATAAATATTGGACATGAAGAGAATGCCAACTGTTAGTGCTTGGGAGAAAAACATTCTCCTCCCAAAAGAAATCAAAACAGTATAAGAAAAGGAAAATTAAGGCTTGGGGAAAGTAGGAGGGATAATTACATCAGTGGAATTGGAAAATAACACACACGTGGCCACCTATGCTCCGAAACACAAAAAGAGAAATGTATAACTCAGAATTAACATCATATTTTAGTTGAAGGAAAAGGGTGTATTATTATACACTATTTCAAAGATGTTTTAACCAAGATACACCATTTGTTCAAGGAGAATCTAAGTGAGAAACCCAACGTGAAAAGGAATAGAAATTCGAGGCTTGTAAGTGGACTATGAGGAGAATAGTTTTGAAAAACCACAGATAATCTTAGGTTTTTCAGGATAGAGATTCACCACGGTGTTAGGAATATCCTTTATGGAACCAAGGGTCTGCTGTAGGGTACATCTGTCAAAACCCACCATGGTGAATCTCCAAAAGTAGCCACCAACCATGCAAATCAAGTAAGTTACACAGTTGAGAGCAAATCAGCCGGGGAAGACAAACCTTGTCTAGGAAACTCATCTGACTCCCGGTGGACGAGGTCTGTGACTCGGTTTCCATAGTGCATCCTGCTGTCATGATCATAGGCCTTCAGAGTCTCACTGGAGCTGTAGGATTTCTGTGTGGGCACGCGGCAGTCCTCACTGTCGAGAGAGGAGCTTGTGTAACGACACTCTTTGCCACAGCGTCCTCTGGTCAAAGAGCGGTGTCGCCGGTCCTTTACATCCATTATTCCAGATATGGTAGAATGCCGATGTTTTCAGAAAAGTCAGGCCTGAGTTTTGGCACTTGTCACTTTGCCACCTAAAAACATAGAAGAAAAAAACCAAGACTGTGATTACAAGAAATGTTGCCTTCAGTTCTGATTCATGCTCTGACTCGGACGAAAACGTGAAAATGCAGACTTGGTCAACCCTGCGCAATCTCTTTTGCAAAAGTTTAATGTAAACTAAACAATCAACCTAAAGAGAAGAACTTGATACAGTAAATTAATTTTCTTGCTGTTTAATTTAATAGATTTGGAAAAAATAGTAACAACAAATACTCATCTTTTGATTTTTTATGTATGCACAGATGACATGATGAGTCTGTCACTCTAATGCAAGATCTTACTATGAAGCAATTCAAAGCCAAATTGATTTTATCCTTCTTTAATTACATTCTCTCTATGCTAGAGAAGGCTTGGGTAGAAAACAAATACCACCCCGCCATCCCCACTGACCCCCCAAAATAAAAAAAAAGGCAAAGAAAGGTACAGCAGCAGATTTGAGCATCAGACATAAATATGTGCTATTAATACTTTGTAGTGATACCAAGTTCCATGCAACTAACATAACATTTCCTAGCTATGTCTGGAGAATAAGAATAAAAGTTGTTCTCGACGTGCAAACAATCTTTCTCCAATTTCTTCAACGAGCTTTTGGCAAACTCCCAGTTTTTCCTCCTTTGCAGATCTGTGTCTTGGACACACCTGGTTACTTCTTCTGCCTAGTCACCCACCAACATGATAACTGCTGACAGGCAGGCTTACTGGCGCAGCCACCTGATAATTGCCCCAAGCCATTCTGTTACCTTCATTTCTGGGATACCCACTATAGAACAGAAAAAAAAATGAGGAAGATTACCAAGTACAGTAGGAAAGCTGAAGGGAAGGAACCTCTAACATATGAACTGGCAACCAGGGAGCCCCACAGTCTGGCATATGATACCCTCAGCCTGGAAGTGTATGCCAAACATCACTCAGAAAACACTCGCCTTCTGCCTAGCAAATATGACCAAAATGCTTAGGCGCTTCCAAGTTCCAAATCATAGGCTCTTATTGATTTCATTTGCCATGCAAAATACCATAGATCACAGGGCCAGGACCTGGACAGAATGGACAAATACGAATTTTAATTAAAATGGAAAATGCAACCCAGAGCCAGGGTGATGATTTTTCTCCAGGCTACTGTTGCTCACTGCCTCCTCAATATGTCAGGAAATACGGGGGGAGCAGATCAGTAGTTTTGAACCCCTCTGTTCTTCCTTGTCTACTTTACCACACTATAATAAGATAGCTGTGCACAGCAATGTGGATGACATTTGCCTCCAGACACCAGAAGCCAAGTTGCCCCTCTGTTGTTTTTTCATACCAGGAGTTCTTCTAGATCTCAGGGACCCCTCTAATTTACACTGTGTGTATACTTTGTCAAATATTGCCTATAATTGCAGACAATTTTGTTTGATAATTGGCAATGCAAAAGAGGGTATGACTGGCCAGGCACGGTGGGTGACTCACTCCTGCAACTTTGGGAGGCCGAGGTGGGTGGATCGCCTGAGGTCAGGAGTCTGAGACCAGCCTGGCCAACACAGTAAAACCCCGTCTCTACTGAAAATACAAAAAAAAAAAAAAAAAAAAAAGTTTGGGCGTGGTGGTGGGCCCCTCTAATCCCAGCTACTTGGGAGGCTGAGGCAGTAGAATTGCTTGAATCCGGGAGGCAGAGGTTGCAGTGTGCTGAGATCCGCCATTGCACTCCAACCTGGGCAACAAAAGCAAAACTCCATTGCTCATAAGAAAGCACAAGCAGTAGCTAGTTTGCTGGAGTCTAGAGTCTCTCACTCAGCAAGTTCAGAAGTGCCTTTGAGAGTCTCTAGTCATGACTCCAGGACCTGCTTAGAGGACATAAGTAGTGTCGACATGTCAGTTTTTGCTGTGGCATAGTCAGTTCAAGTGTCTCCACATTAAGGCAATTTCTAGATGCCCAAATCTCCTTTCCTAACTTCTAACATGCGATTTCAACATTTTGGAATCCATACTATAGGTTATTTAAGAGTGTGGCCATTGAGGTCTTAATTGGATGTCAGTCCTATCATGACCACTGGTGAGACACAACCCTTGTCAAAATTATTCCTGGTCTTTTGAACTTAGTTTCTCAATCAGTTGAAATAGAAAAAAATAGTATCTACTTCCCAGAGTTTTTGTAAAAATTAAAACATACACGGTGGTAAAATTCCTAGTATACTATTTAACACATCATAGGTGCTCAATTAAAATTAGTTTTTATTCTCCTCTGAATGATTTTTAAAACGTTTTTTTGTTAGCTAAGGAGTTACACACTTGCATAAGACAGAGGAGGAAGATGATGATATGAATCCCTGAAACTCACAGTTCTAATAATAAATCCTAATTTTTAAGCTAGGCTCCAATCACGGAAGACGTTCAGCATCTGCTAAAAGAATATAAGACTGTGTGCACCAACACTGAGGAGCCACAGGTGGTTTTATGGGAGTTGAGTGTTTTGAGTCAATTTGATGATTTCTTCTCTCTTGCTTCACTGTTAGTTTGTAATTTCAGTATCTTCAGTGTACCTGACTCATGAAATCTTATCTTCTCTAATTTGCATTGTGCTAGGAAAGTAGACTGACTTTCTATATATGTGTGTGTATGTGTGTGTGCTTTTATTTTATTTTTTAAATCATGCTCAGAGTGGGAGCTTAAAGGGTTATAACTTTTTTTTTTTTTTTTTTGAGATGGAGTTTTGCTCTTGTCGCCCAGGTTGGAGTACAGTGACGCAATCTCGGCTCACTGCAACCTCCGCCTCCTGGATTCAAGTGATTCTCCTGCCTCAGCTTCCCAAGTATCTAGGATTACAGGTACCCACCACCACACTCGGCTAATTTCTTGTATTTTTAGTAGAGATGGGGTTTCACCATGTTGGCCAGAGTGGTCTTGAACTCCTGACCTCAGGTGATCTGCTTGCCTCGGCCTCCTGAAGTTCTGGGATTACAGGTGTGACCCACTGTGCCAGGCCGCAAGGTTTATAACCTATTAATAAAGTTCAAGAACTTTAGTGTTTGGACATTTTGACATCTAATGTGGTTGCTCAGAGATCTTTTCCTGATAAATTTCTCTTTTTTGGCTCTGCCCTTGATAGTTAAATTTGTCAGCAATATCACCTCTGGATAAATGATGGAAATTTATATATGATGAGGTAAAAAAATCACAAATCTCAGTCAGAGAAACTAAATTTCTTAAGGAGCTAGGCAGAGCTCACAGACTGTTGGCAAATAGACATTTTGCATTTAGCCTGCCTGTTACTTAAAAACTGATTGTCGGCCAGGTGCGGTGGCTCACGTCTATAATCCCAACACTTAGGGAGGCCGAGGCGGGTCGATCATGAGGTTAGGAGTTCAAGACCAGCCTGGCCAAGATGATGAAACCCCGTGTCTACTAAAAATACAAAAAAAAAAAAAAAAAAAAAAAAAAAAAAAGCTGAGCATGGTGGCAGGTGCCTGTAATCCCAGCTACTCAAGATGCTGAGGAAGAGAATTCTTGAACCCAGAAAGCAGAGGTTGCAGTGAGCCGAGATCACACCACTGCACTCCAGCTGGGCAACAGTGTGAGACTCCATCTCAAAAAAAAAAAAAAAAAAAAAAAATTGACCGTCGGTATTAAAAGACAAAGTGGAAGAATTATATATGAAAATCTGGATTCTTGTCTTTAAAAATCAGGCAGTCTATAAATGTCTCCTTCCAGAAAGACAGAATAGACATAATTTTCCCTACAAGGTACAGCTAAAAGCCCCGAACATTATATAGAAAACACGTAAGATTATGAAAAGTAGAAAGAAGAGCAGAACAATGAGGGGCCTCAGGACCCAAGGAACAACAGAGGTGAGTTTCCTGGGGTTTCTTTTTGCTATATATATGGCAAAAACAAATTAGATGATAGACAGATAGATAGAGATAGACAGAGATATAGATTGATACAGATATCCCAGACATGGACCTGGTAACCCGGAGATCTCAATGGGCACAGACAACAAAAGTGAGCCTCCTATATAGCCAAAGGACTATAAAAAGGCAGGCTCGGTTGGGCGCGGTGGCTCACGCCTGTAATCCCAGCACTTTGGTAAACCGAGGTGGGCGGATCACGAGGTCAGGAGATCGAGACCATCCTGGCTAACGTGGTGAATCCCCGTGTCTACTAAAAATGCAAAAAATTAGCCGGGCGAGGTGGCGGGTGCCTGTAGTCCCAGCTACTCTGGAGGCTGAGGCAGGAGAATGGCATGAACCCGGGAGGCGGAGCTTGCAGTGAACCGAGATCGTGCCCATGGACTCAAGCCTGGGTGACAGAGCAAGACTCTGTCTCCAAAAAAAAAAAAAAAAAAAAAAAGAGAAAAGAAAAGGGCGGGCTCACAAGAAAGAAAACGTTGAGACAATCTCTACCCCATTCCAGCCACACACCATGGAAACGGACTGTGGCCCCACCCCCATCTTCAGCAGCAAAAGCCAAGTGAGAAGCTCACCATTCTATGAAAATGAGGCTGCAAGTAGGCACCAACCTCAACCAGAATACAGGAGAGCCAGGGCTTTCAGCCCCTTCCAGGAAGTAGTGAAGCTCTCCTCTTCGTCCACCCTCACTGAGCATAAACAAGGCACTCCTCCCCTTCTCCACTGGGGTGGTGTGGAAGAAGGTTTGGGAGAGTCAGAAATTTTCACGGTCCTCCTGTGGTGAGTCCTCTTGCCCCCTATGGTGTCAGTGGATGCCATGTAGTAAGCAGTACTGAAGCATTCCTACCCCTACTACCCAGAGAGGTATTGCTGCATGTCTCGTGGGGAGCCAGAACTTCCATTCTTCTATCCCCTGGGTTAGCTTCCCCCTCGGCATCTAAGAAGAAACTCCCAACCTTTGAATGTTGGCAAAAGCTGAGCAGGGAATTTGGCAGTAATGAGGTAAGTTCCCCCTTTCTCTGTCAACAGCCATGTTAGAGAAAATCAGCTAAAACAGAAGGTTTAAATAAGAACCAGAGTCTCATAACATAATATCCCAAATGTCCAGGTTTCAATAAAAAATCACTTGTCATACCAAAAGTCAGGAAGTTCTTAAGCTGAAAGGAAAAAGGCATTCAATAGATGCCAACGCTGAGATGACAAAGATGTCAGTATTATCTGATATAAGCAACCATCATGAAATTGCTTCAATGGACAATTATGGGCACAGTTGAAACAAATGGAAAACAGAAAGTCTCATCAAAGAAATGGAAATTCTCAGGAACCAAATAGAAGATGTAAAGAAGACCCCAGTGAAAATTTCAGAACTGAAATATACAATAACCCCAAACAAAACAAAACTCTCAATAGATGGTAGATTGACTTAACAGCAAAGAGGAGGCAAAAAGAAAAGAATGAGAGAACTTGCAAATAATCGGTAGAAATTACCCCAATATATACAACAGAAGAAAGAAAGAAAGAAAGAAAGAAAGAATGAAAGAAAGAACGAAAGAAAGAAAGAAAGAAAGAAAACAGAAGAAAGAGAAAGAAAGAAAGGAAAGAAAGAAGGAAAGAAAGAGAGAAAAGAAAGAAAGAAAGGAAGAAAGAAAGAAAGAAAGGAAGGAAGGAAGAGAGAGAGAGAGAAAGAAAGAAAGAAAAAGAAAGAAAGAAAGAAAGAAAGAAAGAAAGAAAGAAAGAAAGAAAGAAAGAAAGAAAGAAAGAAAGAAAGAAACTCACTTAGGGACCTGTAGGGACCTATAGAGTGATGATAAAATGCCTAATGTTCATGTCATCAGAGTCCCAGGAGGAGAAAGAAGGAGGGGCCAGAAAAGTGCTAAAATGCAGCTATATATATCCCAACTTTGCAAAAGGCATAAAAGTACCTATTCAGAAAGCTGAGTGAATCCCATGCAGGACAGATCCAATTGCATCCATAGTCTAACTTCTGAAAACTAAAGGCAGTGAAAAAATATTGAAAGGGTTAGAAAAAAAAATTACAACTTATCTATAGGGGAAAATGATCTGAACGACAGTGGACTTGTTATCAGAAACCATGGAGGTCATTAGAAAGTAGCACGACACTTTTCAAGTGCTGAAAGAAAAGAGTCTTCAAACTAGAATCCTATATTCAATGAAAATATCCTTCTGGAATGAAATAAAGTTCAAGAAATTATCAGATGGAGGACAATTAAGAGACTTGGTCACCAGTAGACCTATTTTTTAAAATAGCTAAAGAGTTAGTTCTCTAAATAGAAAGGAAACCATAAAAGGAGGAATCTTGGAACACCAAGAGTTAGTGAGAATGTGGAAAGCAAAAGTATGAGCAAATGTAATAAACTTTCTCCTTTTGAGTTTTTAAGAATTTTTCGATAGTTGAAGCAAAAATTAAAACACTCTGGGATATGATTCTAAATGTATGTAGATAATATATTTAATAAATTATATTGTAAATAGGGGTGGGTCAGAGAATGTAAAGGAAGGGAAGGCTTCCACACTTTATTCAAACTAGTAAAATGATGAAAGGAGTAGACTGTGATAAGACATGTATGTCCAATGTAGCAACTACAAAAACTCTACAAAGAGATGCGCTCAAAATTACTACAGGTAAGTAAAACTGGAGCCCGATAAACTGTCCAGTAACCCATAAGAAAGTAGGAAAAATAAAACAGAGGTATGAAAAGTGCAGAGAATATGAGAACACACAGAAAATTAAAAATAAAAGGGCAAACTTAAGTCCTAAAATAGCAATGCTTTTTTTAAATGTAAATGGTCTTAATATATTGATTAAAAGACAAAGACTGGCAAAGTGAATTAAAAACATGACCCAACTCTATGGTGCCAATAAGAAAGTCATTTTGTTTCATTTTATCTTTTGACAAGGTCTCATTCTATCACTCAGGCTGGAGTGCAGTGGCACAACCACAACCCACTGCAGCCTCGACTTCCCAGACACAAGCGATGTTCTTGTCTTAACTTTCTTAACTTCCTGAGTAGCTGGGACTACAAGCATGTGCCACCTTGCCTGGCTAATTTTTGTGTTTTTTATGGAGATGGAATTTTGCCATGTTGCCAAGGCTGGTCTTGAACTCCTGGGCCCAAGCAATCTACCCTCCTCAGCCTCCCAAAGTGCTGAGATTACAGTCACGAGCCACCGTGCTCCACCAAGAAAGTCATTTTATATATAACAATCCAGGCACATTGAAAATAAAACTAAAAAAAAAAAAGGTATAATGCAAATATCAATCAAAAGAAAGCAGGAATGACTATATTAATATTGGATTAAGTGAACCTTACAGGCAAAGAAATTACCAGAGATAGGAGCATTATAAAAGGGTAAATCTTCCAAGAGGACATGGCAATTCTAAATATGTATGACCCCCAAAAACATATCTGCAAAATATGTGAAACAAAAAATGATATAACTGAAAAAATATTTAATGCACAATTGTATTTGAGTTCTCAACACCCAGGTCTTCAAAATTAATAGAATATTTAAATGGAAAAATCAGAAAGGATATAGAAGATCCCAACAACACCATGAGCCAACAAGATAAATCAACATTGACACAACTCTTCTCCCAACAACAGCAGGTTATAAATTTTTCTCAAGTGGGCATGGAGTTTATATCAATATAAACCATATCTTGGACCATAAAACATACCTCAAAAATTTTTAAAGAATTAAAATCATACAGAGTATGTTCCCTGACAACAATGGAATAAAACTAGAATCAATAATAGAAAATAAGAAGAAAATCTCCACACACTTGAAAACTAAACAACACGCTTCTAGATAATCCATGGGTCAAGGAATTCTCAAAGAAAAAATCAAAATATACATTAAAGTGAATAAAAATGAAAATACAGTATCAGTATTTGCAGGATACAGTTAAAGCGGTGATGAAAGGGAAGTTTATAGAAGTAAATGCATACACTGGACAACAACAGAAAAAGCCTCAAATCAATAATATAAGCTCCCATTTCAAAAACTAAGAAAAAATAAGAAGAAAAAGACATAATGCAAAAAAAGGGGAGGGAATAATAAACATAAGACCCAAATCAATGAAACTGAAAACAGAAAAACAATAGAGAAAAACAATTAAAAATTTGTTTCCTTGAAAAGGTCAGTAAGAATGACAAACCTCTAGGAAGACTGACAAAGAAAAAAATAGAAGACACAAATTATCCACATCAGGAATAAAACAGGAGATATCATTACAGGCCCTGAAGACATGAACAAGATAATTAGAGAACATAGCTGGCCCACCATATCCATGGGTTTTGCCATATCAGATTCAATCAGCCTCATATTCCACCAACTGTGGATCAAAAATATTTGGGAAAAATAAAAAAATAACCATACAACAATAAAAAATCATACACATAAAAATCAGTAAACACTAAATCTATTGCATCCATAGTCAAACTTCTGAAAACTAAAGGCAGAGAAAAAAATATTGAAAGAGTGAGAAAAAGAATTATAACTTATCTATAGGGGAAAAGGATCTGAATGACAGTGGATGCAAAAATCAATAAATAATAAATATAACAAAACTATACATAGCATTTACATTATATTAGGTATATAAGTAATCTAGAGATGATTTAAAGCATACAGAAGAATATCATAGGTTATATGCAAGTTCACCATTTCATATAAGAGACTTGAATATTCGTGGATTTCAGTATCTGTGGGACATCCTGGAACTAATTCCCCGTGGATGCCGAGAGGTGATTGTACTATAAACAGATCGATACACAATATAACTTTGACAAAGGGACTAACTACTCAAAAAACTCAAAGTATTACAACTCTTCCAATATGAAATATTACATAGATCATTTGAATGATCTTATAGTTATTAATGAAATTGAATTTATAATGTTACAAGTCTCTCTCTCTCTGTCAGACACACACGGACACACAGACACACACAACACACAATGAACAGGCTCAGCTGGTTTCAATAGAGAATTTTACCAAATATTTAAAAAAGAATTGACACCAGTTCTACGACATCTCTTCCAGGAAATTAGAAGGGGATCATTTTCCAATTTATTTTATGAAGCTACTTATTACCCTCATGATTAAACAAGACAAAAATAGTACAAAAAGAAAGAGCAAAAGAAAGAAAGAAAAGAAAGCTAAAGAACAATATTCCCTTGGTATATAGATGCAAAAAATCCTTATGATAGCAAATAAAAAATCAGTAATATATAAACACAATTACATCATGAACAAAAGAGATTTATTCTGAGGATGCAAGTCTCAGAATTCAATATTTTAAAGGCAATGAATGTAATTCATTGTATTAAAAGGCTAAAAAAATTCTAGTCACAGTATCTCCCCTGAGAATTCAAAGACATAATGATGTCTGCTCTCACCACTCTTGTTGAACATGGTGCTGGAACTTCTAGATAGTGCAATAACACAAGAAAGGAAAATAAGAAGCATATAGATCAGAAAGAAATACATAAAACTTTCCCTGTTTACAGATGACATGATTGAATATGAAGAAAAATCTCAAGTAATCTACAAGAAAACTCCTAGAACTAATATAAGCAAGTTCCTCAAAGTCACAGGATATAAGATAAAAATGTAAAAATCAATCGCATTTCAATACACTAGCAATGAACACATGGGCACTGGAAATCAAAACACAAACCACTTAGAATCACTAACAAAATGAAATACTTAGATATACAGCTTTCAAAACGTGCATAGAAATTATATGGTGCAAACTACACAACACTGATAAAAGAAATTATAGAAGATCTAAATAAATGAAGACACATATTGTGTCATGGATTGAAAGACTCAACAGAGTAAAAATATCAATTCTCCTCAAATTGTTATACAGATTGAATGAAATTCCTATCAACTCTTAGCTAAAATTTTTGTAGGTATAGATAAGTTTATCTTAAAGTATATATACAAAGGCACAAAAACTGGAATAGCTAAAACAATTCTTTGAAAAAGAAGAAAGTGGGAGGAATGAATCTATCCAATTTTAAGACTCATAGAGCCACAGGAATCAATACTGTGTGGTCTTAGAGAAATAGACACACATATTAATGGATAGAATAGAGAACCCAGGTACATACCCACACAGCTCTGTCCAACTCATTTTTAAGAAAGGTGCAAAAGCAATTCAATGGAGGTAAGACAGCATTTTCAACAAAGGGTGTTGGAGCAATTGAACACCCACAGGGAATAACAAACAAACAATAAAAAACTTCTTAACTTAGTTTAAATATATATGTATTTGTGTATATATACATTATATACCATACATATGGTATATTATATACCATATAATATATTTTTTATATATAATATACCATTATGTAATATATACCCTATATGGTATATATGGTATATAATATATATGATATATATTATGGTATGTATGTATATACTATGTATATCATGTATATGTATAATAGAATGTATAATAATACATAATATGCATTATACACCATATATGGTATATAGTATATAATATATAAATATATATTATATACATATATATTTTTATATATTTTATATAAAATATATATACCAATAAATACTTTGTATATTATATTATATATAATATAATATTATATACTATATACTATATAATATAATGTTATATCCAATATAATATAATGTATATAATCTATATACATATAATATACAATATACATATAATATATAATATATATTTATTGGTATATATATTTTATACACCATATATGGTATATATGTATATATGTATTTATATATTTATATGTATATATGTTCTTCTGACAGGGTAAATGACCCTGTTAAAAGGATTAAAGGACAGTCTACAGACAGGAATGTATGTGCAAACCATATATCTGAGAAAGGATAAATACTGAGAATATATAAATATTTCTCAAAACTCAACCGTAAAACGAATGTAAACAATACAATTAGAATATTGGCAAAAGACATCAAGACATATTTCACTGAATAGGATATATAAATGGCAGATAAACATATGAAAACATGTTCATCATTAGCCATGAAAAATATAGATGATTCCACAATGAGACATTACTACAAACTTATTATAATAGCTAATTTTTTTTTAAATGGTAGCATTAATTGCTGGCAAGGATGAGGAAAAACTGGATCACTCATGCAGTGACTCTGGAAGGCAGTTGGCCAGTTTCTTAAAAACTAAAAAAAAGAAAAGAAAAAATTAAATGCATAACTACCATATAACCCAGTAATAGTACTCCTGGGCATTGATCCCAGAGAAATGAAAACTTATGTTCATACAAAAACCTGTACGCAACATTTATAGCAAAATGTTCATTCGTTAGCCCCAAACTGGAAACAACCCAAATGTTCTTCAATGGGTGACTAGTTAAACAAACTGTGGTATACCCAAGCCATGAAATACTGCTCAGCAGTGAAGAGGAATGCACTAGAGAGTCACAGAACCATCAGTGTGAATCTCCAGAGAAGAATCCTGAGTGAAAAAAGCAGTCCTAAAGATTATATGCTGATGGCATGGCTCCACTTACATAACATTCTGGAAATCAGAAAATTATAGAACAGGAGGACAGTTTAGTGGCTGTCAGGGCTAAGAAGGGTATGATGGTGTGGAAGAAGTCAGTATGGCTATAAATGGGCAACATGTGGAATCCCTTTGTGATGGAAATGTTTTGGATCTTGGCTGTATCAATGTCAATATCTTCATTGTGACATTGTACTACAGTGTGCAAGATGTTGCTATTGGTGGAAATTGACTAAAGGGATGCATCATTAGTCATTGTCCATTGGATATCTCTGTATTACTTCTTTCTGGCTGCATATGATTTGACAGTTGTAGCAAAGTACAAAGCCTACTTTAAAAAAATCATGCAGTGCCACATACTTGGCCTCAAATTCCATCACGAAAATAAATACCTATTTGGAAGGTCATTTACAATTTTAAACTGGATACACATACACCCCTTTTTAAAAATTATTATTGTCATTATTTTACCACCCTTTTCAATTATATAGCCAGGCTTCTTTATTTATTTGAAACCTCTGCTTGGACAATATAGTCTTTATATTTATGCGTTTTGGTACAAAGGAAAAAGAAACACTTTTGTGGCTCCTGGAAAGGATCCCAAAAAGCTAGTTACAATATAAGAAACCACATTTGCCAACATATTTTTTTAAGACAATTCTAAAGTAATAAGATACTACTCTTAATCGTAATATGGTTGAATATCCATTTTTTAATAAAATGCATTTATTGCTTATGATGAGTAAGCACTCTCAGCATAGTTGTCCTTCAAAGTTAAGGTCAACAATTCACGTGGGGAAATGCAAGTTTAGAGACTGCGTTTAAAAAGTAATTAAAATTGCCTTGAAGCAGTAGGAAAGATGGTAACCAAAATTGTCAATCTTTTCCCCAAGCCTCCACCTTTTCTGCCACTGACAAATGGCAATCACCGGATGACAATACCGCTGCCAGCTTGTTACTGCTATGCTGGGGCTTTATTCTGTTACATTCCACATTTCCTCCCTTGAAGAGTGTTCACACTGCTTTTTTCATCAGTTGCCTAAGTGGGTTCCATCACTTTAGCAAAACAGACTACAGCGATCTTGCCTGCAAGCCTCTGTCTAATTAACTAATCCTATGAGCTGTAACACTGTTCATGATTAACTTCTCAGAATATCCTACTACTTAAGGAGGTTGACTTGTTAATCTCTGACAGCCCATTTGAGATGTGCATGTGTGAGTATGTGTGTGTGTGTGTGCCATTGTATATGTGAGTGTACCTGTTTGTGTGTGTGTGTGTAAATGGGTGCAATAGGATACATAGGTGAATTTTAGGTGAATTCAATGGAAATCCATGTTTTCCCTGTCAGAACAAATACTACAGACAGTTGTTTAAATTTGTATCTCTCGCATCATTGGTCTTTGATCACACCCCAGGCATTGTTTCATTGTTCTTAAATATTTGTATCTTCTAAATTGACTGTGTACCTTTAGGATGTACGGTACCAGGAGAGCCAGCCATTTCCAAATGGCCCTGTGAATTGACAGGCAATCTGTTAAATCTAAGCGGGGATGGATGTGACCACCTTTCTTCCCCACTTAAAAATTATGACACGTGAATCAAGCTTTCTTATTTCTTAATTTGAGCTGATGTCACAGGTATTTTATAATTCTAATAAAAAGTTTTATTAGATGAGCATGTTTACAGTCAAAAATATATATTTTAAAAACTCAATCAGAAAACTGTTGTACAAGACCTTTCTTCCTTCTGATAACATGTTAATTGGATTGCCAACCTGTTTCTTAAATATTGCAGGTGACATGTTTTTCTGTTTAAGAAAATGTAATGGATCATGCATGGGGCCTTTATCCTTTATTCCTCTGTGAAGTCTGCCTGTTTCCCAAAAGCAGAAAAACTAAGTCAATCTGAAAACAGTGCATCCCATTCTTGTGTGTTAGAACTTTTGCATAAAAATGGTTTATTTAAAAATATTTAAAGTACCAATTGGAATGTAACGCGGAGCCCTACACAAAAGGCTGAGATAGGGGATGAAGCTGAGATAGGGGATGAAGTTGGAGTCTCACTCTGCCTCCTTCCATCCCCAAGAAAGGCCTGATGGACACAGTGTGAAAACTGGTATTCTAAGATTTCCAGTCTCGTCTTAGAAACACTTACGCGTAATTCTAAGCATAGATACACTCCAAAATATTTAGAGACAGCATATCCCTGTGACCTCTGGGTAGACCAAGGAAATTCTAGTTTAAAATCTACAGAAGTGGGAGACAGTGGCCTAGTAATTTAATGCAATAGTAAATAAGAGGTCAAAGGAAATTCGCTTCCTGTTCCTTTGTGCCATTATTCTGACATGTCTGGGGATAAAAAGCCAACTCTGGTTAATGTCTAGAGCAAGAAAGAATGAGCAAATTCACAATTGTGTTTTGCTCTCCAGCTTCAGAGCTACATGTTCCTGCCTTTTAGAATATGTTAAGGTCCCTGGAGCCATTTGCACAGGAAATGGTGAGAGCAGAGCCAGGATCTGCTGTCTATGAATTTTATGAATTGTGAAATGAAAAACATTTTTTACATACTAGCAGTCCAAATCAACAAAAGCCACAAAGGGATAACACGTACCTTATGAATCTAGATATTTGTCATGATAGTGCAAGCTTATGTGTTTGTGTGTGTTCTTATTTGAATAGCAATGAAAAGGCAAATATCTATATCAGATTGGTAGTTCATCTAATTCCATGCCTTTTTTTCCCCCTCTCCAGTCCAAACTGTTTAACATTCAAGAAAGCCAGCATGGTTACACCTCCTGCAAAAATTTCAATATGAAATGTGGAGGTTTACTGAAGGCTTTTCCTCTTCAGCTCCACCTTCCCCACATGCAGAGCCATCAGCTCTCCTCCCATTTTCCTATGTGCCTCCTGAGATCAGGAGACGAACAGATGGCTGTAACTTAGGCACTGGCTAAGTTACCATAACCGGAAAGACAGTCCCTCCCCACTCCTCCTCACCATGCAGCGCTCTTAGAGAGGCAGCAGAGCAAGCCCGTGAGCCTGCAGCCTCAAAACCTAACGAAGGAAAAGACTGAACACTCTCTTTCCATTTCCATTGAATGTGCCCCTTTCTGTAAATGAGATTGACAGCAACACTAGAGGATGTAACGTCAAAGTCAAAATCATCGCCAAATCAAGCTCCCATTTTCATGAATGCCTGCCAGTCACCAGGCCTTGAGTTAGGCTCTTAAAGTAAATTATCACTAATGGAACCATCCTGCAACATAGATATTCTTAGCTGTGTTTTAGAGATGGAAAAATGTAAACTCTGAGAGGTTAAGTTAGTTGTTAATTCCAGACATTTAAAAAGTGCTCACATCAAGATTGGGACTGATAGCTGCCTAACTCCAAGGCCTGTCTTCATTACAAAGAGAAGCGGCAGAGAAAACGGCAGTCTTAGAGCATCCTCCCCTGCCCTTTGGCCACTGAATGTGTAATTGTCCAAGAACCTAGTTCCTTCAATCCAATGCAGTTGCCTCAGGAAGTTACTAGCCACATCACAATCTTGATGTGGGAACATCCACATCAAGGGTAAGGGGACCATCCAACCAAGGAAGCAGTATATTCCAGTGCCTCGAATATAGCATGAACACTGGATACAGGAGAGAGAGATCATGATGAAGAGTCAAAGAAGAATTGAGGGAAATAGGCCTCAGTTTCCACATCTGGAAAGTGGGGATAACGTATCTACCTTGAAGGCATTATGAGCATGCCAAACAGGTACGTGTGAATCTCCTAATAATAGATGCTTAATTAGTGGCAGACTTTACCATCACCACCACCCCCTTACTACTAATGTCAATTATTACTATTACCATCTGGCCATGAACAATAACAGTAGTGGTTACTTTGTGATCCTTAAAGTGCAAGTTAAGTACCAGTATTCTAAATGATATGTTAGGTTGCTGTATTTCTGAGCTCTAAAGAGTTAGCAGTGTGGCACTTTCTTAGCATAGAAACACAAATATTAATAACCCATTTGGTATCCTACTTTTGTTGCATGAAATAGTTCCACTGAACACTGAAAATATGAAACTGAGGTGTTCTAATTGCATCACTCATTCTTAAATTAGATGCACTTGGCCTGTATTGTATATACACCATACTGTGTTAATCACAGAAATGATACCACATATGATAAGGAGAAATGACATGAAAAAGATGAGTTGTTTATAATTATCTCACTACTTATTCAGGTATCTCACTACCTGATCCTGGTAACTGGGAATTCAGTTGTTTCTTATACCTAAACAATGGATGTGGAGATATAGAAGTTGAAGAACTCGGGTGGTTCTAAATTTCTCTGCATAATGAAGAGAGAAGGGTCTTAAGAGAGTAAGTACAGAGAATGAAACCAGAAGAATTTACAGATCTTGTGGGGAAGAATGTAAAAGAGGCATATCCAGAGAAGAAGAGAGTGAATGAGTGGAGAAGGAAGATAATCCCTGGAGACTTTCAGAGTGGAATGAAATATACTGGGTATTATAAATCCTTTTTACCTTTACAGCCAAAAAGGTAGAGGAGGGAGGACCCACAGTACAATGTACTTTCATCATTTTTGTTGTGATTCTGATTGTGTGTGTGTGTGTGTAGTCACTATTTTCTACTATTTTACTACTATGAGTAAGCATATAAAATTCATTAAAGTCTTGCTTCAATGATGACATGGGGCAAGAACCAAGGTGCAAAATCCAGAAAAGGATCATAACAAGATCATTTTGCTCTGTGTATCAGATTTTCTGTGAGGGCAGGGACCTTGCCTCTTGCCAGTAAATCTCCAGTAGCTGGCAGAGGACCCAGCATTAAAGAGCGCCCAATAAAGCTTTGTTAAAAATAGCTGTGTGTTTACAAGACATCTTAAAAAAATGATGGGAAAAATGTTTAAAAGGCCTTTGAGCCATTGTTGTCTTTCTTAGGTGTTAACTGCCCCGAATGTATCTTTCAGGTCTGGTGTTAATTTGCAGCATTTACATAAGAATTTTCACAGAAATTTTGTGACGTATTTTCTTCCTGCTCTGTCAAAAAAATTACAACATAAACGTTCTCTTTCAAGGTAGCTCTGCTTCCTTAATTAGGAAACAAAGTATAAATATTGTTAACTTCTTGGAAAAATTTTAAATAATACTCAGAGTGTAGGAGTTGGCTCCTGAAACAATGTGAAATCAAAATCAATGCCCTACTGAAGAAAAAAAGTGAGTGTGTGTGTGTGTGTGTGTGTGTGTGTGTGTGTGTATCTTTTGGAAAGGATGTGCTGAGGCCTAGCAATGCTATATGTCAGGGATCAACAAACATCTTCTGTAAAGATCCAGACAGTAAATCTTTTTTCTCATTATAGGGTATGTTACTACTACTGAGCTCCACCATTGTAACCCAAAAGCAGTCATAGATAATACGGAAATGAATGGGCATGGCTGTGTTTCAATAAAACTTTATTTACAAAAACAGCCAGCAAGTTCCATTTGACTCCCAGGCCACAGTATGCTAACCTCTGCTATTATGTACACAGGAAACGACCAAAAGCAAGACATTTGGAATCTGGCCAAATAGCTTCACATCAAGCATACCTCACCAAGAATCTTACAGCAGATGAGGACTTCTTTTGCCAGAAATCTTGCAACATGTTGAATTAACACAAACAAGGCATTCATAGTGGGGACAGTAACTAGTACAATGTAACAAAAATAAATTGCTTCTATTTAGGAGGTCACTGATTTGAAATGGATACATTTTTTTTAGGCTAGGAGCCAAGGCTGTGCATCTCTTGAGAAGATGCATTTGTATTTAACTGCTCTTGTGACAATAGTTCGAAATTTGACCTTTCTGTATAATATGTGTTTAGTTATTGCCTGACTGCTGCTGCTAATTATTATTTTGTCAATTATTTTCTAGCATTGAGGTTTGTCAGTGAATATTAGAAGCAGCAATGATTACATCAAATTATTTTCTTATACCACTTTTCCATCTCTATGCCTCTGTATCTTATTTTGCACTTACGAGAATGAATATACTTCATTTATCAAATGACCAAAAATGTTGATAGTTCAAGTTTTAAGTTCCAGCAGAATACAAATGCAGAGAAAGAAGCTCTTTCTCACTGGCTGAAAAGGGTGTTTGTCAAGAAGTAAGGAGTAAGAATTTGGGTGATAGCTAAAGAGTTCATTTACACAAACCTGTATTTAAAAGACTCTTCGTTGCCTGTCCTTACTATTGTAGCTTAGTTGTAAATCAATAGGTGATATGAAAGAGAAGATTAAAAAATGTACAGCCCTATAAAAATTTCGTGCAAATTTAAAAATAACTCAATAACATCAATCTCAAAATTATGTACTTGCATCCCTCCATTTCCTAAGGATCCCTTAAGGTATACCATTATATTTTTACAGCCATTAGCACTGCCATTCACCAGAAACATAATGCTGTAATCACTCAGAAGTTCAAGGAAATGAAAGTCTCTCACATTTGCCTACTACCCTCCATTGTCTAATATAGTATCAAATGTTACAACAGTGTAAACTCTTCCATACACGCAGATAAAAGGCTCTGCGGGAGACAGTTGTGATGAACTGCCTGGAATATAGAGGCAGTGTCTGATTTTTGAGAGGGGAATGTTCCCTCCCAAAGCAATTACTAACATCCCTCATGCTATGAAATGTTTGTGTTCTAGTACAACTGCCTGGAAAGTGAATCTGGCTTCTTCATTACCTTTGATTATAAAAATAAGGGGCCACTCTTTTGGGGCAAAGAATAAAGTCTCAAAGAGGTCATCAAAACCCTGCTGTCAAAAGATATACACTCTTTAAACCCTGGAAATGGAAAAGAAAGCCATGCTTGATAAATTAATATTGGTTCTCAAAAGAGGTTGCTAGAAACCCTAAGTGGTCAGGATTGCTGGGAACAACGACTAAGGACCCAAAAGACAAATGGAAGTGCAAACAAAAGAAGGGCACAGACCAGAATCAAATGTCAGTCAGATTCTATTAAATGCCTTCCTAGATTCACCAACAGGAATAACATGTCATTCTCTATGGGGACTCAAATACAACTTTATAACACTTTATGGAAACAGTAGGATTTTAAAAAGTAACAGGTTGATTTAGTGGGTGGGCTGACCAATGACACAGAGCAGAGGCAACAACTCAAAGCATACTGAGGGATGAACACATAGAGCAACATGTGTCCTATACACCACAACTGAAGAGACTGCAGGTGGGGTTGCACCGTCCCTACTTATGAAAAGTGATTCATCTAGCACGGCACATTCACATTTCATGATCTGGCGTGAGTGTTATCTATATTATCATGAATTTATTTACCTGGGTGTCTGAAACCTTTTATTCAAATGAATGAAATGTTGCAATTGCTGCAACACACTAGGTACTTGATATTTGCTATCTCTTTAAACAACACAGTAACCATTTTATTTAGATATACCTATCCCCATTTTACAAATAAAGAATAAAATAAAGAAACTTTTCTAAAGATTACATAAAAGCATTAAAAACAAGATTACATAAAAGCAGCAGAGCTTAGATTCGGATCAAAATATCAGGCTTTAAATCCAGATTTCACCAATACATGTTATCTCCTTGTGTTTTCCTTCCATGTGTTCTCCTATTTTTTTTAAGCAGCATATTAATTTCCTACCATTTAAAACAGAACTCAGATTTTAAGAACTTAAAAAGCACTCTATGTACAGCTTCCTTATTAGCCACATTTTGGAGAGTTAAATTTTATCTCCAGTAAGAAGATACTTCAAAAATAGATGAATAAATTTCCAACTCTTAATCAAGGTTCAATTTCATGACCTGTCTTTCTGTGTTCCCCCCCTTCTTCTTATACCCCAGTGTTTTGTATGTGGTTTGATAAAAATTAAATTTGAATTAAAATTCATTCCAGGCGAATTTGGTACCTCTCCTTGAGATGATTAGTGACAATTCGCAATCTCACAATTATGATAAATGATCATTGTGCTAAAGAGACACCAAAAGAAGAGGTTCAATTGGTTGAAGTAGGAAAGGAGTCAGACATTCCACAACTGGGACTTGACTTTATTGAGTCTCTATACCTTTTCACTTTACAAGCACTTCTTGTGTATCTCCAAAGTGGTAGGAAACATGTTGAATGTGCCGGTGAGACAATTAATATAAATTCATTGCAATGCCAGTTTCATGAGCAAGACCACTTGGCTTCCATAATGCAAAATTTTAATTGGAACAAGAATGGGCACATGACCCAAGCTAGGTCAATAATAATAATTTTTCCAAAAATATGGGACTATGAAAAAAAGAGAGAGTAATTAAGATTAACCATCTTCTGGTAGCTGGACCCGTAACATGCATGCTTGGAAAATGTGAGGTCAGAAAAGTCTGGACATAATCAGATAAGCTCATGTAGCAGAAGCCAGTCTGCAGCATAAGAAGAGAATAAAGCAGTAATACAGAGATGAAGGATGGAGAAAGAATCTGTACAATTTTCCAGTCCCTAGTTCTAGTACCTCCCAGAGGCCTGGGTACAATGGTTATTATTCTGCACTTGGGTTCACGGAAAAATCCCCATGCCCTTACAATAAAATTTTCATTTCAAATTAAACCAACTGGAGTTAATTTTGCATGTGTGGAACCCATTAAGCTCAATTTAGGAAGCCACCATCACCTGAACTTGATGTAAAATTATTTGATGATGCCATAACCAGTTCTGTACCCCAATATTCTAGCATCCATCTAGCAAACCCTTTAAAATGGCCAGCATGCCCACCTTTCCTTTTTTTTTTTTTTTTTTTTTGAGACAGAGTCTCACTGTGTCACCCAGGCTGGAGCGCAGTGGCGTGATCTTGGCTCACTGAAACCTCCACCTCCCGGGTTCAAGCAGTTCTCTGCCTCAGCCTCCCTGGTAGCTGGGATTACAGGCGCCCATCACTACTTCAGGTTAATTTTTTTTTTTTTTTTTGTATTTTTAGTAGAGATGGGGTTTCATCATGTTGGCTAGGTTGGTCTTGAACTCCTGACCTCGTGATCCACCCGCCTTGGCCTCCCAAAGTGCTGGGATTACAGGCATGAGCCACTGCGCCCAGCTACCTTTCCTTTTCTTTATCCACATGGCTTTCTCTTCTCAGGAAGGTCTCTCAAATATTTTGCTCTATATTTGACTCACATAAGAGTTGCTTTAGATAATAAAATCTTAGCTGAAAAAGCTATTTAGCTCATTTTCTGTCTGACCCTGCATGTATCTTGGGCATCCAGATGCCGAGGTACAATTTGATGATGCTAACAAGTCAGTCTGCCAGTTTAACTTGCTAAGCAAACATCGGCAACATTAAATGCCTGAAGTGTGTAAAGTGCTGAAGAAATAATATTATTCAGATAGAAAAAAAAATACGTGGCCTGGTTGGACAAAAGTGCTGCTTTCACTTCCAGTAGGGGAAGACATATAGGCAGCAGACACGTACAAATATCTTGACTCAGTGCTTGCTTGGGCCAGTTATAAGATCTTAAGTTACGGCAGTGTATCTATTTACTATCCAAGACCCCAGTGAGGGTTTGTGCTCCATTGCAGCTGCCAGGGGAATGCAGGATGGGCAATATGACACACGCTCCATGGGAAAACAGCCCAGAATTTAGGAACAAAGCACACGCTGCTCAACTGTCTAATTTCCTAAATCACTCATGAATATATTTCCATATGCAGTAACAGCTAAATTATTTCAAGTATGCCCCATCTTGTCTAACACATCAGGATTTACAAAAGATAAGAAGCTGAAGATTGGATGGAGAGGACAAAGAACATATCCACCAGGGTGAGCAGTATCAGTTCACAAGTTCAAAACTTCCATACTGGCTTCATAGTCAAATACCAGTCTTTTGATTCCTTTTGCAAAATAAATAACAATATGTAGAATAGAAAAACCGTGTCTTAATTATTGTAAGAATTCCTTGGTAAAGTCAACCACTGGGAGAACATGAGAATTTCTAAAATGGGCACCCACACTAACAGGAATATTTTTTCGTTTTTTCTTTTTGAGACAGAGTTTCACTTTTATTGCCCAGGCTGGAGTGCAGTGGCACAATCTCAGCTCACTGCAACCTCCACCTCCTGAGTTCAAGTGATTCTCCTGTCTCAGCCTCCCAAGGAGCTGGGATTATAGGCTCCTGCCACTACACTCGACTAATTTTTTGTATTTTTAGTAGAGAGGGGGTTTCATCATGTTGGCCAGGCTGGTCCCAAACTCTTGACCTCAAGTGATCCACCTGCCTTGGCCTCCCAAAGTTGTGAGCCACCATGCCTGGCCAGGGATTACAGGTGTGAGCCACCATGCCCGGCCAGGAATTCTTTGTTTGATCTAGTCCCTGCTACTATAGATGTGGCACAAACTATTTAAAAAAATTTTTTTTTAACTTTTTGCCTGGAAAAGAGCAGAATCGCCTAGTGTTTATGATGGTTTCACAAACTGAGAGTACAGATACCAGAAGGGTGAAGACTGACATATAAAAGATCATTATAGAAATATTAAGGAATTGGAAATAAAGGATTAAGGACACATTTATTATTTTAGCATATGGGGAATTGCCAGAATGGAGATTAAGATCCAAGCAGGAGATATAAAGAGTAATGGGTAGGTGGAATTCATAGAATTCTGTCCAGAGATGAAAACAGTCTTAATTCTCTGCTTCATCTGCTAATGTTTTCACTGGGGTGGAAGGAGCAGGGTTTCTGCATACACTCCCATGACTTTGAATCCCAGCTTGAACTCCCTTTACTATCCATGATACCTTGAACAACATTCTTAGACTGTTTTACTTTCTCTTTATTCCTCTGTAAAATGAGGTTAATAATGCTTGCCTTACAAGGCTAGCATTATAAGAAGAAAAAGTGACTGTTACATAAAACATTAACATAGTACTTAACAGAGTAAGCACTCATACACACTAGCAAGTCTACATTCACTGGTTCATTTACTTAAAACAAAATGCCACCAGAAAGTTGCTATGGTCTGAATATTCGTACCCCCCTCCCAAAATCTTACGTTGAAACCTAACCCCCCAGATAATGGTATTAAGAGGTGGGACTCTGAGACATGGCAAAGATCTCCTGAGTGAGATTGTTTTCCTTATGAAAGAGGCCTGAGGGAGCCTGCTTGCCCCCTCAACCATGTGAGAATGCAGTGAGAAGTGGCCATCCATGAGGAATAAGCTCTCACTAGACACTGAATCTCCTTTGATCTTGGACTTCTCAGCCCCTAGAACTGTGAAAAATAAATGTTTGCTGTTAATAAGCCACCCAGTCTATGAAATTTTTGTGATAGCTACCTGATCACAGTAAGGCTGAAAGGGACATGATTTGGCAAAATTTACATAACTAGATTGTAACAGAAGTGGGTTTAGATTTACTAATACTGAGGGGAGCCAGTCTTGCATTATACTCTAAAGAGTTCCAGCAATATCTTCCCAGGTCCATATTAAAAATATAAAATATATCTTCTTTACCTTTCCAAGTTTGCTAAGCAGCTACTAAGTCTGCGGCACCTCTACCCTTCATTTTAATCTTCCCCACAACCCCACTACTACACAGGTACTTTATCGCCTAGAAAAAAGAACAGAAAAGAAGGAGCAATTATGCACTGTTGCCTTCCAGCCTTGCCCTGCTGAGCGGCGCCATCTTTAGGATCTCATAAATCCATGAGTGGGGTGCGATTCTTATTTAGCTTATTGTGCACCAAAAAAAAAAAAAAAAAAAAAAAAAGAAGCCGTCTTGATAATCCTCTTCTTCTTCTTTTTTTTTTTTTTTTGCCCAGGCTGGAGTGTAATGGCGCGATCTCAGCTCACTGCAAACTCCGCCTCCTGGGTTCAAGTGATTCTCCTGCCTCAGCCTCCTGAGTAGCTGGGATTACAGGCATGCGCCACCACACCAGGCTAATTTTGTATTTTTAGTACAGACGGGATTTCTCCATGTTAGTCAGGCTGGTCTGATAATCCTCTTGTGTTATCTCTTCCAAATTTCCAAATAATCTTACCCAAAGGGACCCCAATTTAAATTTTAAAATTAAAATACATATGCCAATAAACCTGTTTTATACAAACATGTTGAATTTAGTAGTTCCATTTTAAATATGAGGAACCTGGGGCCACTAGCCCGAAGTCAAACAGCTCATGAGGGATGGAGCCCGGTTTTGAATTCAGTCTGACCCCAAAATGGAGCCATTAGAGTCTCCCCCTGGAGGGCACTAAAGAGACAATAAACCCAGGGGACATGGCTTCTGTTCAAGGAAGAAATGATGTACATCTTTCAAATGAGAGCAATTAGGGGGTAACATAATAAAAAGTAAGGATGTATTCAGCACAGACTGTATCCATGCACGTTCCAGAAAAGCACATCAAGGAAAAGATCCCTGTGGGGGAAAGTTAATCCAAGAGGTCTTTTGAAGGATATAAATGTGGAGTTCTTAATATTTCAATTCATTATTTGTGACCTGCTTCTGACACAAAAGGGAGAAATGGTCCCCTTAACCTTCCACCCAGGAAAACTACTTTCTACTTTCTCTTTCCTGCCTTAATTCATGCTGCTCTCTGCACCTGGAAGGGGCGATGATTATGATGAAGAAGATGATGATGATGATGTTCATGATGACAAACAGTATAACAAATTTACCATTTATTGAGGGGTTACTTTGCATCAGAATCTGTGTTAAAAGTTTTATGTGCATGATCTCATCAAATTTTGAAAACAGTGATGAGGATTAACAATGACTATTCTCCCCATTTTACAGATAATAAAATGAGATTGTACGAGGTTAAGTAACGAATCCAAGGTCACACAAGCAGTAAGTGGCAAAGATGGGAACAAGACATAACCTCTATGACATACGCTACTGCCTTCACACCCCTTATCCTATCTATGTAAGGTTGAGGTTCATAAACTTTAGGGAACATCAAAATCCCCTGGGGATTGTGTTAAAGTAGACTGCTCTCCACTCACAGACCTTCTTAGTTAGCAGCTGGGGATGGGGAGGGTATGAGACTCTGTATTTCTAACACATTTCCAAGTAATGCTGATGCAGCTGGTCCTGGGACTGTACTTTGAGAATCACTGACCTAATTTAAGTTTTCCGTGTTTTCCCATCTATGAAATGGGATAATTCTAGTACCAAACCCATAGAGATGTTATGAGGATTTAAAGATTTCGTTCATGTAAAGCTCTTAGAATTACCAGAATCAGCAATGAACACACTGTGGTGTTAGTCATGATTAGTGTTGTCTTTATTATTGGAGACCAAGCTCAAATTATAATAAACAATTTAGCCAGAATAGTTTTCCTTTCCTCATCTTTTTTTTTTTTTTTTTTTTTTTTTGAGGCAGAGTTTCGCTCTGTCTCCCAGGCTGGAGTGCAGTGGCCGGATCTCAGCTCACTGCAAGCTCCGCCTCCCGGGTTTACGCCATTCTCCTGCCTCAGCCTCCCGAGTAGCTGGGACTACAGGCGCCCGCCACCTCGCCCGGCTAGTTTTTTTTTGTATTTTTTAGTAGAGACGGGGTTTCACCATGTTAGCCAGGATGGTCTCGATCTCCTGACCTCGTGATCCGCCCGTCTCGGCCTCCCAAAGTGCTGGGATTACAGGCTTGAGCCACCGCGCCCGGCCTCCTTTCCTCATCTTAATATTGCCTTTATACCACCACATCTGTGCTTACATTTTGCTCTATGTTAATTATATTAGGGCCTAACTTTCACACTAAATCGTCAGCACAAGGCAGAAAATACGTGTTCATTTAAAATGTTTTCCTCTCTTCCACAGTGCCGAGCACAGTGCTCCACAAGCATTGATTGAATTGTTTATTGCTTGATAATGAAATGATTCAAAAGCAGAGAGTGAAGCTAGAAGACATTTAAATTATACTATTAGATTCAATTTAGCAGAAGACTTAGTAAAATCCCTTAGGTCTCCTGATTCAGAGTCTAGTGCCAGCCCTCAGTTTGTTGCACAGACCTAGATATAGCCGTGAAAGAAGAGATAAACAGCCGATGTAATTACAGTGACATAGTGGTTAAACTTTTATAGCTGAGGGGATCAGCAAATAGGATTTTGAAAATCAAATTAAAACTGTCATTCCACAACATTAAGTTTCCAGAATTTTCACTTTTTAATATTAATTATTTTTTTTCCTCCAAAAAGGAACAAACAATGCTAATTCTACTGCTACAATACTGTTAATGAAGAAATAAAGAATAATTTATCATTGCATAATTAACACAGTACAGTTAAGCATGTTTTAATGATTTTGTATAATGGCCTCTCATAACTAGATGATACTTGTTAGTCATAGTGAAAACAAAAGAACTATGCTAGGAATCATTAATGAAGATGGATAAACTGACCAGGATTTTATTTTATTTTATTTTTTTGTATAAAGTGTTTACAAGATGACTTGGTGTGTCTTAGCACTGGTTTATTCCTGAATCTGTAGGTGACCAGATGGTTAGCAAAATATTTTAACTGATTCAAGAAATAAAAGGCTAAGAATGCAACCCATGCAAATCAGCAGGCTTTCTTTTTCCGTGCTTCCAAATGAAATCAACTCTTAACTCTATTGGTACATTAGACATTGGAAGTAGGAGAATATTGCTATCTTTAGCCACTTTTAACACCCTACATTTATGAGAAATAATAAGACTATTTATTAGAATTTTTTTTGTGTAAAACATCTTAGGGGCCTGGGGGTATGAAGAGACAAAAAAAAAAAAAAATCAGAGGAAAAGATGAATTCAAGTTGGTAATGAACAGAATTTCACAGCCACTCTTTCTTTTAATGTTGTTACCAAAATTAGATGTGTGAGTTACTAACAGTTAGTTGTATCTATGGTTGATGCTGCAAAGATTTCAACATTTACATTCAAATAAAGCAGGTGTATCTTCTGGTTTCAGTTTTGGAAAGAGAATGGGTAGAGTTACCATTTGCCCATTGGAGAAGTGTTAAACGGGTGATCCTGATAGCCATATCTGTCATGAAGACACATTTATTTGACTCATATTATTTAAATAATATTTTAGTTACTGTTCAATATATGCAAATTAGGAAATTACACGTGAAATATATATTTCCAGCTGCTCTGTAGAATTCAAATTGTCTAGCATCACTGAATCTGTGGCATATAATCTGTAGAAGATAGGTGGGAAGTAGCTCCAGATCCAACCATATGTGTCTCCAGATCGCTCGTCTTCAGTGTCTCTTGTTGCCTGACATTCAACTCTGTTCCATCATTCACATTACCTGCTTGACTCCTGTTGACATGTACATTTTTTACTTTGGTCTACTGTATGTCTAACACAGTGGTTCTCAAACTGTGGTTCTCTAGCCAGCAGTACCAGCATTACCTGTGCATTTGTTAGGAATACAGATTTGCTGTTCCATCCCAGGCCTACTGAATTGAAACTCTGGGAGTGGCACCCCGCACTCTGTGTTTAACAAGTCTGCAGATGACTCTGATGGACATTCAGGCTTGAGAACCATTGATCTAACACATTTTTCTTCCATACATAAGCCTTAAGATACTATCTATTCTTAGAATGCTCTCATTTTCAGTAATCGTTAGGAAAAACGCTTTTTTGTCATTGGGAACTGTAGCATTACGGTTCTTACACATATTAAAATAGAGGAACAAAGAGTGATCCTGTGAGCAAAGCCACAGTCTTCTCTCAGGTTTTCTGTATTTGTGTTAAAGTTTTAATGGACTTCAAACTTTGTGTTAAATTATGTATGAATAACAAGTTTCTTCTTTGCTTGTTTTTATAAATAAACAAGCAAACTGGGCCAGATTTTCATGATAGAAGCTAAGGAAAAAAGGGAGACCCTATCTTTCACCTTGAAGAAATGATATCATAGAATTCCAAATAAGGATGTTTAAAACAAAAATGTTTTATAGCACTTCCACCTCACTTCCTCCACATCACTTTTCCTCATAGGCTAAGCACAGATTTACAGAGAGGGGACTGCACCAGGGTATGGGGACCACAAGGGTGGTTCCTGTGGGAGTCAGCAATGCAACCATTTACCACAGCATCTGATAGTGTTTCTGACTGGCTGACTGACATCAGTAGCCACATTCCTCTGGACATTTTGTTGCATAGGAAAGTTTACCCTTTTTATTTTTAAGTATCTCTTAGTTGAGTGTTCTTTTGCTTGCAGCTGAACACATTCCTATCCGATATGGACACAGCAATATATGTATAGCAACACATTTCCAGACAATGAAAAACATAAAATATAATATCTTCAAATTATGATTGGGAAAAGACTATTTCTTTTGAGTCAAATTATGGTTGGAAAAATATTTATTTTCTTAAAATGATCATTATGAATTTTGAAAGAGTATTCTTCATTTCTTGTTTTATGAAATTTGGAAAACAAATGAGCATCTTCCTCCCCTGTCCCCACTATGGCTTCATGATTTCATTAACTTTGGTCTTTTCCTAGTCTTCATTTCATTTTGAGATGTGAGAGTATAATCTTTGGAACTCATTCTCATATCCAAATTAATTCTCACGAATCTTAGCCTAATGTCCTTCTTTGGACCTCTTCTAGCTCCTTTCTGTCATTCTTGACATATTTTAGTTACTACATTCTTTTGCATTTATGTGTACCAAGTGTATTTTCTATTTTACTTCTGACATTTACATCACTTCACTGGTCCCTTTAACTGTAGTACAGACCTTAGAAAAAAAATTATATTGATTGTGGATAATTTTTTATTCACTTTGCAAAGCTTTTGGGGGTTTTCTTTCCTTAATTTTCATATTTTTCTGTGCTTAAGTTCTCCACTTTTTTTTTTTTACTTGCCTAGATTCTTTGCTTTGCCTCAATTAACTTGTCATTTCACTTCAGAAAATATTAGGTTTGTCTTATTATTTGGTCCTTTTCTTTCTAAATGATTTATTCTTCATCATTCTTGTCCCAGTAAAAGGAATTAGGATATACCTAAAGATTTAGCTACATAGATATTCATTGAAGTATCATTTATAAAAACCAAATATATGGAAACAATTGGTTGTCCAAAAATAGAAGAGTGAATTAATCAATTGTAGTACCTCACAAAATGAAATATTTTATAACCTTCAAATGGAATACTATCATATTTATAAGTATGTAAATTTATCTAGTGGAATAAGCAGATTAATAAACCATTATATAGGGTATGATTTTATTTTATGGTAGGGTAACAAGAGAAAGTTGTATTCTCTTTTTTACATATTCTATTTTATCTGTATAACCTAATTTATTGATATAGTGCCTTAAGCTCTTCCATCAAAATCTTGATCTATAAGCTTGTCAAATAGAAAGATTCCCATCTCAGTGTGGTGATGCATGAGAAAGAAGCACAATTTTAACTCCTAGAGTATTGAAGAAAAATGTAGATATCTTTACTGAAACTTTTTTCTGAGTATACAGAGGGATTAATGGAAAATTGCATCTCACAACATTCAGCAAACTCCCTTATCTTTTTACACAGCAAAACTTCCTATAAGTTGTTTTACCACTTGATCTTCCCCATATCTCACACCAAGTAGTAGCTACCCCACTTTCTCTTTTCTTTTTCCCAAAGTTCTCCAAAACGTCTCTATTTATTAGTTTGTCTTTTTTCTAAATTTCTTCTTTTCTTTCCAGTTGTTTTTTCACCAAGTAAATCGATCCAAATATATTACCCTCTTTCTGTCTTTCCTACTTATATTTCCATATATTCTGATAGATTAACAGCCAAACAAAAGATCCCCCTTAAAAGTATAGCAGAAAGGAGATGGGGAAAATAGGATAAATTGCACAGATTTTTCAATATTTATATTATACATTACTAATGGTCTTTATATTACATTATACTTTGAGGTTAATAACATAGTTTTAGTCCCAATTACATCTGCTATAAATATCTTTTACCTTTACAGTTAGTAAAAATGAAAAGATAAATCCTAGCAGAAATGCCCTGGCAGATCTCACTATCACAATTGCTCCATTAAATATGCCCATCATTTCTACACTTTGCCCCTTTGCTTTGGATTCATGACAAAACCTGGTTTGACCAATATATTTTATTTGTCATGGGGGTAACAACTGGAGAGTTTCCACTTATTCTTCAAAGTTTTGACCTTACTCATTGCCAAGGGTTGCTAAACCTGAATGCCTGCTTTCATTGGCGCCAGGGACTATGGGAATCCCAAAACTCCATAGACAATATGAAGCTCATTCACTTGCATCGCGTGCAGTGCAAATGGGCCAGTTTCAGAAAACATACCCACAGGCACTTCATCACTTACAGGGTGGGCACCACTTAGTGTAGGATCACATCCAAAACCCAAAAGCCAAAGCCAAAAGAATGCATAATGAATGGGAATAAAGAGCGCTTAACAAAACAGCAATCACAAGCCTCATCAAGCTTCCCAAGACATTTTACAAACCACCATCAAAAACTCATTGTTTCCAAACATCTCTTTAATAATCCTGACTTCCTAACAATTCTGGAGAGGAAAAAAAAATATGGTAGCATGTGTTTCAATGGCATCACCATATATCTGATGAAGACAGAGCAAGAAGTAGAAATAAAATTTAAATCCTACCAAACCCCAACTCTGGAACACATGTACTGCAAAGCTACTATTTCGTGCAAACCAACACTGACATATTCTTTATTTTCCATTTGAGGAGTTTATATTTTAACTGACATAGTCTACAGTTTTTTAATTCTCTCGCAACTTTTGCTTCTCATAAGTTTACAAATCTTGAAAAAAATGTAGCTGTAAAATCAGGGCCACAAAAATTGAAATCTATGTTTTCATATCCAAGAAGGCATTTATGCCAATGTTTTGCGTAAAACCCTTAGAAAACATAACAAGAAGGAAAGAGGGCAGGAGTTTATAGTCAGCTTGTCATTTCTAATTAGCACCAATTCCCTTAACTATTTCATTCATGCTTTCAAAGATAAGTGCTTTTAAATGGGGAACATGCCTTAAAGAAAGAACATGGGCTTTTAGCAATCACCCTGTGGAAATAGGACCTTCAAAATGGTGTAATTTTTGATACATTAAATAAAAGTCTTCATTACAATCATCTAAAAGGAAAAGATGTTACCCTTTACTCTATCCTGAATGTAAAAGACATTACAACAAAGAAATAAAGTTGCCATTCAAGAGTTCACAATTTGACAGTGTCAATAAATCTTATTAAAATTATTTTTATGATTCTTCATTTCTCTTGTAATTTGACAGACTTAGGGACTAAGATTTTGATTGTACAGCTCGAGATACACAAAGAACTTGCAGTAGTATAGAATATTCAACCACATAAAACAAAAAAAAAAAAAGAAAGAAAGAAAGAAAGAAAGAAATACGTTCTCTGTAGGTCTGAATGGTTTCTTATCACATTTATGATAAAATCTAAACTCATTCATTCCCATGGCCTATAAGGAAATAATTGATCTGACATCTTCTGTTTTCACACCTTCAGCCTTACTGACTCTATTCCACACACAAAGGTCTTCTTCTTTTCCTTGAACCAACCAAAAATATCCCCCACAGCCCCTTAGCATTCACTTGCTTCCTAAAAGGGTCTGTACTCAGAGTTTTGCATGGCTGTCTCCTTGATCCCATATCGCCATTCAGGTGTCAAGTCGCTTGCCCTCTATACAAAAAGATCTTCTCTGTTCTCCTTATCAAAATTCAATATTCATCCCTTACTTCCTGGTAGATATCATTTTTTATTATATCATAGCAGTCGTCACTTTCCATAATAATCTCATTTATATTTTTTTCTTGTTTATTGTCAAGATTCCTCCTCCCTTCTTGGTAATATAAGCTCCATGAGAAGAAGAGCACTACATTTCTAGAGTACAATATATACTTGCAGACTACAAGAGAGAAGTTGAAGAAATGTAAGAGAAGGGCTGGTTCATTGGCTGACCCAGATAGAATCTACTCTACCTTAGAAGTAGGATAGCTGGGTGGAGGGATGACTTTGGCACAAATGCATAATACAGAGCTAACATTTCATCTCCATGTGACGCACAGCAGGGAGGAGAGCGCTTTCTCTAGGCATTTAGCACTAGACACGGTTCTGACACAAACGCCTTTCTTTCCTGGGCTTTGTTTGAAGACTTTGAATGAGGCAACCCCTAGGTGGGAAAGGTCTCAAGAAGGCAGCTGTTCCTGAAACTGCCCTTTTTCTCTTTTCACCTTTTCTCTCCCTGGTTCTGCACACTATAACTGTGATCCTTGGAAGCTTGGAAGGCCGTGGTCCCCATGCCAGCTAGTCTTTATGAGTGTAAAGGGTTCTCTTGTTAATCCTTACTGAAGTGTAGAAAATGCGTTTTCTTTTTCCTATACGTCAGCCAAGCAACTTGTATTAAATACCTCGGTGAAAGCAAAACCCAGGAATGAATTTACCAACTTTACTTTAAATTGATTTGGCAGGTAAGGCTTATATGCACTTATTCAAATAAATTTCCCTTGTATTCATCCTGTCTGAAGTGGGAGAAAATGGATGTCATAGTTGTAGCAGAATCTTCAGAGCTTTAGTTGTAGCAGAATCTTTCAGAGCTTCAGAGCTTTAAACAAATTCAGGTTGTTACTGACTCTGGGGAATTGATTCAAGGACAGTCAGACAATCACCACCTATGCACAAAACATGGCCCTAATACTGCACAACTGGCAGAATTCGGGGGAGAGGTAACTGATTGTTAATACATTAATCATCTTAGAGAGTAAAAGAGAAAATATTACTATCCTTATAGATGCTAAAACATCATTTATGAAAATTCATTCCACATTCTTAGTTTGTAAAAAATAAATCACTTAAGAAATAGGAATTCACAGCTATTCTAATACAAAAAAATTTTGGACTTGATAAGATTTTAATTTTTAAATTATTTTTACATTTTAAAAACTAACTTAACCATTATGACAACTTTGAGAGGTCACATTTTTTTTGTTTGCTTGTTTTCTCATTAAAATGTTGACTCTAAGACTAAGAGAGGTTAAGACACCCAAGTCAGGGGACAGTGGCTCTTGCCTGTAATCCCAGCACTTTGGGAGGCCGAGGTGGGTGGATCTTTTGAGCAGAGTAGTTCCGGACTAGCTCTGACAACATGAAGAAACCCTATCTCTATGAAAAATTGAAAAAAAAAAAAAAAAAAGGCCAGGCCTCTCAGCCCATGCCCATGATCTCAGTTACTGAAGAGGCTGAGGTAGGAGGATCGCTTGACCCTGGGAGGCAGAGGCTGTACTGAGCCAAGATTGTGCCACTGCACTTAACCTCAGTGATGGAGTGAACTCTGTCTCAAAATAATAATAATAAAAAGACACCCAAAGCCACGAAGTTACTAAGTCAAGAACAAGAACACAAAGCAAGGTCTAGCTGACTCGAAAATAAATGGTCTTTGGATTCATCATGTTGCCCATACGGTCGAAAGAAGAACGAGATCATTTATATTATACTTCATTTAACTTCTTCCCAGAGAGCTGTGACATGTGAGGCCAGAGTCAAGCATCCAGCTGAACATATGTATGATATACTAGAAAAACTGAAATATTATATGGATTGACTTGGCATGGGGCTATTGTGTTAACTCTATTCAAAAGTGATCTCAAGGCAAAAGTCATATTGTGCCAGTGGTGTAAAGGATCAATGTTTAGTTGAACCAATGTAGCAGAGACCACTGGTTGCTGAGCTATCTGGGTGAGCATCTAGACTCCATTTCATAGTCTCCTTTGCAGTTAGCTGTGACTGTGTAACTGAGAGCCACCAATGGAAAGGGAAAAGTGTTATGTACAGTTTCCAGGTATAACCCATACAAATCTCTTAGATGCTTCTCTGCGTTCCTTTCCCTGCATAGCTGGCCAAAATGCAGATAACTTTCAAAGACACATGATGAAGGTATCAGAGTCTCTGTCAGCCTGGACTCCTTCTTCCCACAAATGACAATGTGAAAGGAAACCTCCCAAAGCCATTCACCTACTTACTACAATGACTGATAAGTAAATCTTCTCTTGGAGCTATTTTACGACAGTGGTTGGCCCACATTAACAAACAAGGTTTCATCATACTTATTGAACTATACTAATAGCTAGTAATTTCCCCATGCTTTGGACTCAGCCTCCATTAACGTCTTTCTTTATCACCTTTGGCACTTCTATTCTATGACTTTCTGTTTCTGGACATTTTTCCCTAAACCCAGAGAAGAGATTTCATAGCCCTCTAAGCTTTACTCTTTTGGGTTTCAGAAGCATGGAACAAATTAATCTTATGAACTCTTACTTGAGCCAGTGCCAGGAGAACTTTATCATAGTAGGCCCCGTCAAAAGGCCTGCCCTTGGCCCTGAATGCATTCCCCTATCTTGTTTTGCTTTCCTGAGAAATCTTTGGTAATAATTTCTATATACTTCAATCGTGAATAGTGTTTCATCTCTAGTATTGCCATCTCTAGTATTGCGACCTGCCTTGGCACATAGTAGGCACTCAATAAATATTTCTTCAACATTATCTATCCTTCAGGCCTTTGAGAGGATTGGGCTAGAATCTCAATGCTTTAACTTTGCATATCAGAACAACATTATGCCCAAAGTAAAACTAACAAGCAAAATCTCTAAATGCATTGCTGCCTCACCAAACAAAAGTCCAAAGTCAGTTTGATTCTTTCTTAATCAAGCTGAAAAATCCCATAGAGGAAATTCAGAAGGTTCGTAGGATGTCTTCCATCTCTTAGTAAGATAAAGTGGGCCCAGACACATGGCCATTTTTCAGCACATATATGGAATACAAGCTGTATGATATCTTGAGTGTGCCCAAATTGGTTTGTGTGAAAGCAGCAAGAATGCCTTAGCTTATGCTTGCTCTCCTTCAAGAAAATCAAAAGAAATATGACTGCTTGCCCTTGCCTAATTCCAAGTGAGTGAAGGACACAATAAGACATTAAAATATTATCTAAAAGCATAATAGATATATAAGCATTAGGCATTCGCATGCATCTTCATTGTTTGAACTATGCATCATTACTGCTAATGTTTAGGTTTATGCATTTTCCTATGGAAGGGTGGTGTTTTGTTTTTATAGCTCTGTGTGCTATCACTCCACTTGAATTTAGTCATTTGTTTGTAACCAAAGAGGTCCCTCAGCTAAAAGCAACTGCAATTACGCAGCCAGTTCTCGTTCTTCCAGTGCATTGTGAGCACACAAAGCTGGACCTCGGCATCAACTTCTACAACACGTTCCTTTTCTTTCCTGACTCCATCATCCCACTGAATGTATTCAGAATATAAAGAGTCTAATCATTAGCACTTTTTTCTTTTCAGGGATTTAAAACACCTACAAGCTGAAGTTGTATCTATAGAGAATGGTCCCTCTCTACTTCCATCTCTCATAGTTTATTCTTTCTCAAAAGAGAGAACCAATTTGCCTGAATATATCACCATTTCACCAAATAATCCAATCAATATAACCTCTCTTGAGCAAACAAGATAGAAATGGGACTCATGAAAGAAATACATTGGCATTTACACCCATTGCCGTACTTTTCAGTAGCTGCTCACCTAATCTAGTCACTTAGCAGCATTTTCAGATACTAAAAGTTTTGTATGGAGATGCACAATATGACAATCAAATCATAGGTCAAAACAGGAAACTTTTTACAACATAATAGCATAAACATATGTTTCTGTGAAGGGGTTCACCACATTGCAGAAACAAATAAGATGGAATGGCCTCATATATAACATCAGAAAGCAAGAGTTTGCAATACTTGTTAAACTCTCTTGTCTGATCGTTCCATCAAATAAAATCATATATGCATTATACTATATGTCAGTGGTGTGCAATATAAATATAACATAAGCCACACACATTATGTTACATTTTTACTAGCCACATGGAAACATTTCTTTTTAGAAGCAGGTGAAATTAATTTCAATACTGTATTTTACCCTATAGATTCAAAATACAATTATTTCAATGTGTCCTCAATATTGTTATATTTTTGAATGAGCCATTTTACATCCTTTTATCTTACTAAAGCTTTTTTTTTTCCATCTTTTTTTCAGACAAGGTCTCACTCTGTCACCCAGCCTGGAGTGCAGTGACGCTATCACGGCTTACTGCAGCTTTGATCTCTGGGGCTCAAGTGATTCTCCCCACTCAGCCTCCTCAGTAGCCGAGACTACAGGCATTCACCACCATGGCTGGCTAATCTTTTATTCCTACCAAGTGTTCAAAACCTGTTGTGAATCTGACAAGTGTACATCTCCATTTGGACTGGCCATATTGCAAGTGCTAATGGCCACATGTGGCTAGTGGCTACCATATTGCACAGCCAAGCTCTGTATACATTAGTTAATATTTGGGCACAGAAACATCATGTATGGCCCTCCTGGAAGGCTCCCCACTATGATTTAACCCTTTACTTAGCCCTGTTCACAGTCAGAGCTCAGAATTCTGAATACAACACATATTCATTGTCTATAATGTTCCAGGCAGTCTTCTAGGGAAAGGGGATAAGGAGTGGACAAAGCAAAGTTTCTGTCCATGATAGAGAAACACATTTAGAGAGGATGTTTAAATCTTCGTGAGTATAAAGGCACAGTGAGTCCAAACATCATTTACCCCTAGAAGTCTGCCTTGATTCCTTGATGGGACTGGTTGCTCCATCACCATCATATCCTTTCACAGCACACACTCTTACTTCATAGGATTTTTCCTAGTTTAAATTAGGTGCTTAATATCTAACTTCCTTAAATGACAACAAGATTGATGTAGGTAAAGAGACAATATATCTTAATAAATGAATGTACCATCTCCAAACCTACCCAGTACAGTCAGTGCCTGGCACAGAGTAAGTGGATAAAAATACTTGTCGAATATAAGGACAGAATGAGAGAAGTAAGGAGGAGGTGAGAGACAGAGGGGGAAGAAAAGAAGGAAGGAAAGAAGGAAAAAAGAATGGGAAAAAATGTGCACTGGTGAAAGGTGAGACAATATTCTGTAAATGTCAACGATGTTCATTAGCTAAATGGCATAGCCAGCGGCCATAATTTACCACTCCCTTCCTTATTTATATGCAGCCTTTTCTGAATTCTTCCAAGCTCAAAAGAACTGGTACTTCATAAGTTGTATTTCATTTGCTCTTTTCCTGGATTTACTTCAACAATGTTTCAATTCAAACATGACCTAAAGATATGGATGAAGGGGCTATATATTTACAGGCACTCCAGTAAATTTTGAAAACTCTTCTATCCAGTATATATTGTATCATATGCATTCAAAAGATGCTGGCTGGGTTTTCCCACTGTCATCTTGCCAAGAATTAACAAGGTGGGTATAAGCTGCCCAGACATAGTATTAATTACAGAGATATGCAAATATTTCCCTTCTATTGGCTTACTCACTCTTTACTGATTAGCGGACAGTAAATTAGTGGAGAATCAGAAATTCTTTTGGGGGCCTGCAGTTTCATTTTTGTTTTTCATTTCTTCTAGCACACATTGTATATACAAATTGGGCATTTTCAAATTTATGTTTCAGTCAAGAACTTTGAAATATCATTCATATATATATATATATATACACACACATATATATATGGCTTTCTAATGTCTTTCCTCCAAAATCCATAATTTACTAATTCTTTCATTTATTTGATCACTCTGTGGATTCAGCTAAGTCTGCCAATGCTGAAATTGTTTGCAGCTCCACTTTGCTACTCTGCCACCAACACACGCACACAGCATCAGTTCAAACTTATGGACCCTCATATTCACGAAAAGGCACGGAAACCCCCCGGGGATGTTCAGCTTCTTCCCCGTCTAGGGAAGTCAAGCATTTTCAAAGTGTAGTCCAGGTATCAGCAGCATGGACATCACCTGGGAAATCCTCAGCAATACAAATTCTCAGGCCCTCTCCAGACCTGCTGAATCAGAGAATCTGGGGGCGGGGCCTGCAGTCTGTGTTTTCTGGAACCCTCCGTGGGATTCTGAACACACACTGGAGTTTGAGAACCACTGCCCTCAGTCAGAAGTGAATCAACACAACGCGCACTCACATTTGGACGCTCAACACGTTTTCATAATACAGAGACATATTTAGAGAGCACGTTTAAATCTTGGAATAATAAAAAAAACATGTAAACGAAAATCAAACTTAAAAAGACTGGCACAAGTATTAAATAAAAAAGAATTCTTACAGCAAAAATCCGTCAAATTTCATTGTAAAGGGGAAAATAAGCCACTGGTGCTATTTTAAAATCTACAACATTTCTGAAGTGAAATTCCAAGTTGCCTTTCAGTTTTTGTTTACAGTATTTTTAGAGCTCCCTCTGCATGCTATGTTTTCTTTTAGACATACTGCCAACTTTTTGTATCTGTCATCTGGTTTTGAAAATGAGGTTTCTCATCATTTTTTTAAGCATTTCACCATTTCAGTTGTCACACTAATGCTTGGTACATCTGGAAGTTCCTGTGATAGGATGGATTTAGAGCCTACATTTAGAAGCGTATCAAATAATTACCAATATTTAATTTCATGTTCCTTCAGAAAAAAAATCCATTAGAGGTTCTACAGCTCTTCTTCCATGCCATCCCCTAAATTAAATTTCATATTAAAAAGGCTAGATTCGAGGATTTCTCAGGCTTCACATTTTCAAATTTAAATTCAAAAAAGCAGAAAGGAACGATGTCGAATGAAATGATTTATCCCAGGGGTTTGTTCTTTTTAACTAGAAGATAAACTGAAATTCAGGAGGGGAGGAGAAGAGGCAGAGGAGGCAGGCTGGCACCCTCATCTTATTTTGTTATGTGATTCCACATTGCTTTGGGGTTTCTATTTTAAGCACCAATCATTTATTTTTTTCCTCCAACACAAATGTGTTCTTGATGACTGGGATATTGTTTTAATTATTTTTAATAAAACTCATTTGACAGCCTCAAACTTTGATAATGTTTCTCCAAAAGGCTTCGATATTAAACAAAAGTATCCTCCCATTTCAAAACTGCAAGACGACTTCAGAAAGTTAATTAATGTCACCTTCAGAAGAAGCAGGCTGTGAAGCCTGTTTGGGATGGTAGCAAAGAGCACGAACTCAGGAGTCAAATTGCTTAGGTATGAATTCAGCCTTGTCACTTACTTGCTGGATGACCTTGAGCAATTCCTTAAGCTCTGCGCATCTGAGCTTTCTCATCTATAGAAAACACATCAGAATTCATTTAGCTCTTGGGTTGTTGTTTGGGAGGATCAAACAAGGCAGTGCTTGTGAAGGGTCTAGGATGCAGCCTAATATGTAATATTAAGTATGTATTGACATCCTCTTATTGATAATATTTTAATAACTGGTTCATCTCTGAAATTCTGCTTTATTCAATCATTTAAGTTAGGGACAAGTATTTTAATACTTTCTATCCTGGTGCTTGCTAATTTGCTATAAACTTGTCAAAATGAATGATGAGGTGATGACTGGACAGATAAATGGATTAACCCAAGGCAATGTTAGTAGGGGGACTTTTGTGGGAAGCTGGGAATATGAAGCACCACATTCCCCACAATTGGCCATTCTTATTCACAAGTGCCCTCCACCTCCTCCTCCCGCACCAACCAACATGAAACTACCCCCTAACATATAAACACACGGGCAAGCAGAAGTATTCCCCCTACTCATGTATCTGTGGGAAACAGGCAGCGCCCCACCAGCTACTGCAAAAACTTGCCCTTGCTTTTTTCAAGGCACAAAAGAATTTTAGGATATGATTAGGCGACAGGTCAATGTTGTCATCACATCTTCTAAATTTTTCCTTTTAAATATACAGATATTTAGATAAAAATTTAATATAAGACTATAGAAATATACTATAACAAATATTAGAGTATGTAAATACATACATAACATATACACATATATTTCTCTATATTTATATACATATGCAGACATACAGAAACACATATATGTAATTCATAGAAACAGTGCGTGCTCATTGTAGAAAACATTTTGCATAGGTATATGATACCTGTGGCCATTTTATGTATATGTAGTAATGCATGCACACACGCACACACACATGCACATACACAAATGTGGTAGCCCACTATACTTATTTATTCGGGTTTACAGAGGCAGTACTGATAACAATCCTCTCTTCTTCTTAGTTCTAAACTAATTAAAAAGCAGTCAAAAGCTGCAGAGTATTAATTGGGAAAGTCTGTGTCCCTCTCTTGCTATAGAAAGGATGAAATTTCCATTCCCAGATGAGAAAGGCACAGGAACTAGTTCCACCCCTTTCCAACCCATTGGTTACTCCCTCCCAAGAGAGGAGGAGTAACTCATCTCATTGGTAGCAATCGGAAAAGGAAATGTACAAGGTAAGCATTCTCTCCAGCCATGGTGTGGAGGCTGTCGTTACCTGTGTCTATCTGTGACTGAGTACCCCAGTTTAGTGGGAGGGGTGAAGTTCAAGGGCTGAATATTAGGAAGCTGCTATTTTGATCTCCAGTATCTGGCTCTGTCTCTCTGCCAGTTTTTACCTCCAGTTAGAAAGAAAGTAGGGATATTCTTTATTCCTTTATATGTCGTTTGTAAAACCCAAATTACTATTCCATAATTTGCTGTTGCCCCTGAATATACTGAGAACACTTTTCCTGCTGTGAAATATCCTTTCTTCTATAACATCATTTTTAGTGGTCATTCAGCATGTCTATTGTTTGATATTCCATAACTTATTGAACCATTCTCCTATACTCAATAATCAGGTTTTTGAAAAATAATTGTTAGTGTAAATAATACAGATAGCATTCTTTGTATACTGTTCTGTTCATCTCCTGAGGAAACATTTCTTAAAAAAAAATAAAAGAAAAAGCTGGCTGGGTCAACATATATGCACATTTGAAATATTTGTTATATACACGTTGAAGTTGTCACCCTGAAAGTTTGTGTCATTTCTGCTTTCCCCAGAAGTAAATGAGAACACCTGTTTCCTTGGACCCTTCCTAGATTTAAGGAATGGAACCAAAATACTGCGCCACATTTTCCTTACTCTGATTTCACACACTTCAGCTACTGGGAAGAGCTACCGTGTACCCTTTGTTTGGGAGGCAGTTTCTTTACCGTTTGCCCAAGTGTGAAATGCCATATTTCCTTAAGTCAAGTTACCTACTCTCTTGACATTACAAATATTAGCATTTAAAAACCTGTTTTGAAATTAAGACAAAAGCAAACATCACTGCTAATGTACATTTGAGGAAGGAGGGGGAAGAAACCATGGAAACCAGCAGAGGAATTAAAATGGCAAGTAAGAATTAGACACCGGAATAGAACCAGCAATAGGCCAGATGAGGATTATAATTGGAACCAATTTGACAGGAATTATAAGGTGTTCCTTTGCATTTTCTCTCTCTCTCTTTTTTCTTTTTTTTTTTCTTTTTTAAATTTTGGTCACGCTTTGAAGAAGCCGTGATAAATCTTACTTCCACTATACTTTTGCTCCTCATAAAACTCCTTGAAAATACCACAGGCTGTCGCAACTACACACAAACACAGCTCATTTAGGCCACAGGATGGCACTCTGGGTGCATCCAAGTGATGAAGTGTCACACTCCCCCTAGAAATAAGGCTCTCTGCCCCTTGGGAGACTGAGAGACACCACTCACAGCCCTACTAAAAGCCCAGCACCTATCCCTCCGAGGTTACAGTGACTAACGTTTTATCCACTCAGAATGCCCCGGGCTTCTTTCAAATGTGCCTCTTTCCACACGTCAAACACTGGCGAAGCTCTCCCTAGAACACCTGGCCTCTTGGCCTCCTCACTTCCTTGGAGGCTACACTTACAGGAAGCTACAATATTCCTACTGCTTCAGGAACACAGCTATATTCCTGGGACTAATACATCGGGAAACGCAGCCATTTAACTGCTTGTGGCTCACATGGTGAAACTGCATTTCCACATTGTTGATACTTCCAAATACTCAAAATACCAGTCCTGTTTTTCTTTAAATATAATTAATATTCCACTGTGTGGGAGTTAGGTTAACATGTGTTAAATGAAGTGGTATGTAAATTACATAGAAACTATTTTTTCCACATTTGGACAATTTTGTCACTATTATGATAGTTATTATCATTATTATAATTTGCCATTAAAATGTGACGTAAAAAGAAAAATATCTTTAAGCTTAAATGTGAAGACCTCTAATGTAATCATCATAACATTAAAAGAGCACATAAAGGATGACATAAGTTCTTGGCTAAACAAGGTACACTTGACTTAATCTTCGGTAAACTGCAAATAATAGTAGAAAAGATTTAGATTAAAAAATCATAGTAATGATTTTCACTCACAAAAAGGAAGAACAATGATTTCCCAGGAAAGGGCATGGGGCAAAAGATTAGGAGACAGTGTGGGTACAACATGGACCCCTTTCAAAGAATTTCTGGGAAATAATTCTATATATGAAGAATGACAAAATAACAGAAAGCCTTGAATGCCAATCTAAGGATTTTAGACTTGTCCTAGACACAGAATGAAGGACGTGAGCAGAGATACTGTGTGAAGGAGAAACTATTTTGAGATCAACTGGATATCGATGAAGACAAAATTGGATCAGGGAGAAGGTAAGAGGAGAGGAGAAAAGACAGAAGCACAGAGATGTGTTAGGAGGATGTTGCAGCTAATTAATATTACAAGATCTCAAAAAAGGGTGGGGCAGAGGAAATGGAGATAAATCTGCATTTTGGAGGGACACTGAGAGAAATATGGCCTGTCCAGAGGAGGTGACTAAGTGAAACCAGCAATGCAGCCTTCAGAATCACAGCTTCAGACAGCCTAGCATTTGAACACAACCTCACAACCTGTCAGCTCACTACAACAATTCTTTGAGCTCATCTCGAAGGATTCGGTTTTTTCTTTTTTCTCATGGCTCCCACCAATCTTCACTTCCTTTTCCTGCTCCACTAGAATAATGTCCTTTGAAATATCCTCAGTTCCCATGACCTGCAATTCCTAGGGTAAAATCCTGCAGGAACCTGACCAGCCATGAGGCCCCACTCACCCTCAGACTACATCACTGCGGATAAACAATGAGAGGGATTATCCAACCAGACAAAAGAGTATACATGTAATTCACAATACATTGACTTAAATTTCCCAGAAATTTAACTACCTTTCTTCATATGTTCCATCTCTAGTCTCAGCAACACCGGCAAGCGCCTCCTTACTTTCATCTAATAATCTTGCCTCATTCTCTTTAAGAATCTCTAGAAGCTGTAAGATGGCAATTTTATCCCAAATCTAGAAGCCCATTGTGTCTACACCCGTCTATTCCCTACACTTTTATTTCAATGGAAAAAAAAAAACAACTCAACATGTCCCTGCTTCTGTTAAATGTCAAACCATTTACATATGCACAGAATCTGAGCCTTACTCCTTCTGAAAGATTCTATTTTGCATTTTTGGACTCCTATTCTATGATTTATGTTTCTCATCTACACACAAACATAATCTAGTCCAGATGACCACTGAACAGCATGGGAGTTAGGGGCCCTGATCCCATGCAGTTGAAAATCTGTGTTCAATTTCGAATCCCCAGAAACTTAACTACAAATAGTCTACTGTTCACTGGAAGCCTTGCCGGTAACATAGTTAATGAAGACATATTTTGTGTGTTATATATATTACATACTGTATTCTTACAATAAAGAAAGCGAGAGAAAATAAAATGTCCTTAACAAATCATAAAGAAGAGAAAATATATTTGCTATTCACTAAGTGGAAGTGGATCATTATAAAGGTTTTCATCCTTATCATCTTCTCATAGAGTAGGCTGGAGAAGAGGAAGAGGAGGGGTTGGTCTTGTTGTCTTAGGGGCAGCAGAGGAGGAAGAAAATCCAGGTATAAACAAACCCATGCAGCTCCAACTCATGTTGTTCAAGGGTCATCTGTATACCTCATTTATTTCATCATCAAAGGTTAATCAGTATTTACTATATGTCAGGAGTTTTTCTGAGTTAGGGGTACATCAATTAGAAAACCTGAACAGGCCAGCTGTGGTGGCTCACGCCTGTAATCCCAGCACTTTGGGAGGCAAGGTGGACAGATCACCTGAGGTCAGGAGTTCAAGACCAGCCTGGCCAACATGGGGAAATTCCATCTCTACTAAAAATACAAAATTTAGCAGGGTGTGGTGGTGCACACCTATAATCCCAGCTACTCAGAAGCTGAGGCAGGAGAATCTCTTGAACCTGGGAGGCAGAGGTTGCAGTAAGCAGAGATGACGCCATTGCACTGCACTCCAGTCTGGGCGATAAGAGCGAAACTCCATCTCAAAAAAAAAAAAAAAAAAAAAAAAAAAAAAAACAAAGAAAAGAAAACAAAGAAAAGAAAACCTAAACAAATAAACAAACAAACAAAAACAAGCAAAGCAGACAAAAATTCCTGGCCCTCATGTAGTTCTAGACTGTGTAGGTGAGAATTTTAGTCTCATCTCAATACAAACAAAAATAAAAATAAACAATCCACTTCCATTATGACGCAATCTTCCTCAGCTATCAACCATTACTTTATTCCACTTCAGAGAAAAACGTCTTCAAAGAGTTGTGTACATATCATGTCTCCACTTTGTCATCTTGCAATCATTTTTCAAACCACTCCAATCTTGCTCCTGTTCCCATCGCTACATTAAAACTGCTCCAGCTCAGGCCTCAAAAGATACCCATGTTGCCAAATCCAACAATTGCTCTTCAGTCCTCATCTCATTCAACCCCTTGGCAACATTGAACCATGTCATCAATCCTTTCTTTGTGAAGCACCCTTCTCTTGAGTCGTGTTATACCACACTCTTGCTGGAATCCTTTCAGTTCCTTGATTATATCGTACGTGATTCTCAGTGTGCAATGTTCATCCTCTCTCTTTGCCTGTCTGCCTCTCTGCCTCCTTCTGCTCTTCGGGACTTAACTTAAGTGTCACTTCTTCAGAGAACTCTTTCCTATCCACCCAATTTAATAGGAACTTCATTTTGACTCCATGTTTCACATTACCCTATATATTGCTTCCAGAGCATTTGTCAGAATTTGTAACCCTATAAGGACATGCAAGTTTGTTTAGTGTTTGCAAGGAACAAGAATTTTTTTTTCTGTTATTGCATGCCATTTTTATTTACTTCTAACCTGCCTGACTATGCTGTATCTACAATTATAAACCTAGTGCCCAGTGTATAGTACAGGCTGCATAAATAGTAGCTGAATGAATGAACTAGGTATTTTGCTTGCTATGTTATTTCAGGTTTAGGGTGTGAATGAGACAGGATCAAAAGTAATGCTTTGTTTTATGGAGTGGATAATAAGGAAAATGTAAATGTAATTTACAGTGCAGGAACATTTGGAATTGGATTTGCTCTAAGAGGAAAGTTGGTGATCTATTTTGGGAATATTAGTTTTGAGCTGTCACTAGAACATTTAAAGAAAAGATACAGCACAATGATGGAGATATGTTTTTATAGACACTGTGGCTACTCCTCACCATCCACCCTACCTGTTTCCCATTTTGTGGAAGAGGAATTGGCTCAAGAATGGACATGAGACTTAGCCCAATGCAAGGAGACATGAGGAGAAGGTTTCTTAAGACATTCGGGAAATTGTTCTTGTTCTAAGAACAAAAGAAGAACTGCATCCTTTCTCTTGCTGAACATGAAGAAGGCAGCACATATTCCTGATTGCTCCTGTCCACTATTTCATGCACTGCCAAAGTAAAGCCATGCATAGGACAAAGCCAATGCATGGATAGAAAAACCAAAAGGTGAAATGACGTTGGAAAAGGACCAGTTGCCCGATGACATTGTAGATGGCTGGGTCAACGCACCCTGAAGCTCCTTAACTCTGCTCTTTTCTGTTATCAGCCAATAAATCTATTGATTGGCTACTTAGAGTTGGGCTGTCTGTTTTCTTTTTCCTCTTTTTTCGTGGAAACCTTTTAACTTAACTGATACACACGAGGTAAAATATCGGCAGAATGAGGGGAATTTAAAAAAATTAAAAAGCTTGCTGAAGGAGTTATATTATTAAAAAGAAATGGGGGAATCAAACAACAACAACAGGTGGGCAAATATTATCTCCAAAGAAATGGTTAATAGAAAGAATCAATATAAACAGGGACAAATAGGGCGAAAAAAAGGCCACCTACCAAAGTCACTTTGTTTTCTCCTCCTGTTCTTTACAGGAATGATGCTGCTCATATTATTTAGTCATGTCAGCACAAGAATACTTAAGGGGAGCCCCAGTATCAGAAAATACAAGCTTATGAAAAAGTATTTTTAGGAAAACTTCAATAAAATCCCAGTAAAGGCTATTTAAAAAAAGGCCGGGCATAATGGCTCACACTAGTAATCCCAGCACTTTGGGAGGCCAAGGCAGGCAGATCACCTGAGGTCGGGAGTTCGAGACCAGCGTGACCAACATGGAGGAATGCCGTCTCTGCTAAAAATACAAAAAAGTAGCCGGGCTTGGTGGCGCATGACTGTCATCCCAGCTACTCGGGAGACTGAGGCAAGAGAATCGCTTGAACCTGGGAGGCAGAGGTTATGGTTAGCTGAGATCACGCCATTGCACTCCAGCCCAGGCAACAAGAGCAAATCTCCATGTCAAAATAAATAAATAAATAAGAATATAAAAAGTCTATTAATTTGTTCATGAATAAATATAATTTTAAATGTGTTTCTCAACTGTTTCATTTATTGAGAGATGTTCTTTATTTTAGGCACTCTTCTAGTACTGAGTACAAGCAAACACATCTGCTTTCAAATTATCCAGAGACTACTAGTGGGGGAGGAAGTCTAGTAAAAGGTACTTCATTGGTGTGATTCATTCTGGGATAAACGTAGGCGCTCAGTACTGACACTAAGGCAACCGTATAACCCAATGTTAATGTAGCTGGACGATTGAAGTGAATGGGCCATGTTAGTTGTCTTGGAGGAAACAGTGCCTGAACTGCTAATGAAGAAATGGGGTAGTCAGGCCAAGGAGAAAACATGTTCTTGATAGAAAGAACAGCCCCAGAGAAATGAAGAATGTATAAACATAGCACTGGAGTTGGAAGTGTGATTCTTGTGTCCTGAACTGTATTTATGACTCTCTGAAACTCGTTGGTCTGAAATAATGTCTCATCAGTCTACAGAAGGTCAAATCAACACAGTCCAAATTAGGAACTAAATGAAAAGTGTCTATTAGCCATGACATTCGACATTATGACTTATGGTTAGATAAATGAACATGACAAGGCACTCTTCAAAGATACCTTGGAGAGACCAGATCTTTCTGTAGTGATTTTTAAAGACAAGTGAATCTTACTGTCGTTTTGGGGGATTTATTTCGTCTGCTGATACAAAGACCTACAGACTCAGACACATAAGGATGTTGCTCTATTTATGAATCAAATATGCAAATACTGCTATCTAATCATATTTTATACACCTCAATGCAATGTTCAATGGGTCCCAGGAAAGGCTTCCCTAAAGTGGTATCTGTTCATTAGCAAATAGCTTATGTTTCTTATTTTCTAAAATAAAACCCAAACCAACTTTAATCTATGATCAAGAACATATCTTCCTGATCGGTGAAGTAAGAGTCCATACAAATTGACTATTTCTTACTCTTCACTGGCTTCTGATATGTGGATTAAGGCAACCAGCTAAGTTCCATTTCTTACTAATTTATTTGTTTTCTTTTTTGTACCTCCTGTATTTAGAAGGACAGAAGGCCAACTTATCTAGTCATTCTACAGAAGAATGTGTATGTTTAAAAGCACATCTGCTCTGTGCATACAAACATGGGTAGAACCTAGCAGGTATCTCCTGCAAATCCTAGAGGCTGTAGAACTCACAACATCCCTCAATACCTAATTCTTGTCATTAGCGTATTTTGACTTTGAGAAAACACTCTCTTAGATCTAATCCAAGCCTATCTTCATGGAGAGTGAATTAATTTAGTTCCAGGGGAGAAGCAGGAAATACTCTATGTGGCAACATTTGAGGCTTCATAACTAGTTCTTTGGCCTCAAAATATCTCCTCCATTGATATTTCATAAGACCTTAGATCTATTGATTGTATGATACATTACTTCATAATGACTAAGTAATAAAAATGTTGTCAATCACATTATAGCCTAATGTCTATCATTCAATTTTAAAAACTTATTGAAAGATCACTTAAGACTCATTTAGACATAAATTTTAATTGTATAACACTCTTACAGAAAATATAAACAGAATACGTTGCTAAAAGTTCTTCATATTAGGAATTCAACCCTTCTGAATCATTATCTTTGACTCAGAGTTATTAATGTCTCTACATTCCGTACATTCTGAGCTGGAGAGTTGGTCATGCAGCATATCTTTTTTTTTTTTTTTTTTTTGGAGACAGAGTCTCACTCTGTTGCCCAGGCTGGAGTGCAGCGGCACGATCTTGGCTCACTGTAACCTCCACCTCCCAGGTTCAAGCAATTCTCTGGCTCAGCCTCCTGAGTAGCTGGGATTATAGGCATGCGCCACCACGCCCAGCTAATTTTTGTATTTTTAGTAGAGAAAGGGTTTCACCATCTTGGCCAACCTGGTCTTTGAACTCCTGACCTCATGATCCACCCGCCTTGGCCTCCCAAAGTGCTGGGATTACAGGCGTGAGCCATCGGGCCCTGCCCACAGCACTTCTTAAAATAGTGTTTGTTCTCCTATCATCTTAGTGCTTTTCCTCCAAGTTGTTGACATTCATTCTGTATGCTGACATTGATGCTTTTTTGGTCTTATGAGAAGGCTTAAATTAAAGATTATCAGAAAACAAGTAGGACAGTGTTCTTTCTTTTAAATGTTCATTAAGCATCATTGTTTCATATAAAAGCAAAGGATATTTAAGTTCAACGTATTTTACCAATAATGCACATGACACCATGGAAGTTTTGGCCAGCTTTGTACATGCATAGTCAATGACAATTCCAGTACAATGCTCTTTAGCAGAGTGATTGAATGTGGCCATCAAGTATTCCACCGGTGTCAACATGTGAAAAGTATATAACATGCCCTAAAATGGATGAAACATGAACATTCCACATGCAAGACATTTACTGATTTATATTTTATTTATCCAGTCATTAAACATTGTATCATTGAGGGCCTACCACGTGTCAGGCACTTGGATAAGGGTCATGATGTAATAAAAGAGAAAAACTGGTTTCTCCAGTCACAGACATACAGGCGTGTGGATCAAAATTACATACTGCTACAGAGTTTATGGTCTGATAGAAAACAGGGGTTCCTAACTTCTTACAAGATATTTGTTGATCCAGAAAATCCCCAGGAATTGCAAGAGAAACTTCTGATATTCTGCCAAGATGCCATCTGCACCTAACAGGAGATGTTTCTGGAAATAAATATAGACATTTACCTTGGATAACGTTTACTTAGGAAAAAGAAAGAACAGACACAAACTAAGTGAAACAAGACTTTCTTGTTTTCAGATTGAAAAAAAAAAAGGTATAGAAGTAGAGACAGCCTGAGTGGAAGAAACGTGGTCAGCCAGCCAGTGGTATGGAAAAGAACAAAAAGCAGGAACATACTCTTGTTAGATCCTTGCTTCCCTTTGACACCTTGGATGCTCTACTGACTCCCATGAGCTTCCAATTCCATAACTTACTTGCCTAGATCTAGGGTATGGACCACTCAATCCTCACCTTATGCACATTCCCGGATTCAGCCCTCCTGCTGGCTTCCCTGTGGATCACATCTTTTATCAGGGTACCATCAAATGAACCATTTGAAGGATC